>NW_023417675.1:0-859 GCF_002922805.2 Oryzias melastigma | reverse complement strand
TGAAAAAAAAAAGTATGTTCTTTATAAACATGTCTAGGCTTTGGACTGCAAATTAGGTAAAAAAAAGAAGAAAAAAAAAAAGCATTTTTGATACCAAATAGCTTAGCTCAGGTTCAGTTTTTGACACATGTATAACATCTGTGAAAATATGATAGAGCTGAAAAAATAACAAACAGATTTAAAGGCTTTTACAGATAGCAAATTATTTAACTAACATTTTCTTAAGATAGTTTTGATCTTTGGTAAACTCCTCTTTATTTATCTTTGCTAAGTCTAAGCGTCACAACTGTTGTCAGAAATTCCAAGAACTACTCTAAGTTCAAAAAGTTCCTTCTCCACTGTCAAGAACTCAGAATCACCAAATGCAGCTTGTCTATTTCCTCCACGAGAAATTAAAGCCTCTTAAAACCGCTTATTTTTGGAGGTAAATGGCATTTTTTTTTAGCCAAAACGGAATAACATGTTTTAATTCAGTATGTAAAGGGTGATAAATGATATTTTAGAAATGTGATGTGGTTGATCTGAAATTTTAGCTTTTCACCAAAGTAAACATTGACTTAGCTAAACTGAGTTGAGTATAGCATTGTTGAAAAAAAAAAAGATTATAATTGAGATAAGCTGATATTGAGGTAGAATTGGACATAAACTCCTTTACCAAACAAGATTAGTTGTTGAAAAGCTCAGAAGTTTTTAGCTTCTTGTCCAATAAGGAGAGAAAAATGTTACTAAAAGAGTTCATTTGCTTAAAAAAAAAATAAAAAAATAAAACAGAATTTATCGTCTATTAAGAATAAAAAAAGATGTATGTTCTTAATGTGAAAAATGATCCAAAAGGAGTGTTTACAGTTCTATAATTTAT
>NW_023417674.1:9447-12203 GCF_002922805.2 Oryzias melastigma | reverse complement strand
AGTCAAGCTGAGTGTTGGCTTTGATTTGAAAGTGGTGACAGACATGAAGGACAAACATGTCACAAACGATGACTGTGTGAGGGTAAACATAGAAACTTGTTTGATTTTTTTTTTTTTCTAAAAACTCTTGTCAATCAATTAAATTATTATAAGAGTTTGGGAGTTTACCATTGTTATTGGAGCGTACCATAAACATTGTGGTAGAGGTTACAGTTTACAGTATGGTGTCTCTTTTTTTACTTGTGGGCCAAAAAGGGTTTTAAAATTTGAATGAAGGGCCGACCAGGAGCAGATATTTGGCGTGCTTTGGCAATTCACCTTGAAAAATAAAATAAATAACACGGGATTTGGACAAAAACATGTTTTAACCTTGATTCAAAATTATTTTTAAATGGAACAATTTGGAGTTTTAATGACAAAACTCTGTTTTTTTTTCTCATTTTAGACATTTCCATTAATGGGTTGATGTCCCTCAGGGAACTCAGGGAATTGCTACGTTCATGTGATGTTGGAATAATCGTAAAAATGGGTGTCTGACTTGGAAATCAAACATTAATATTTGAAAAACAACAAATCTTCAAACATTACATGAATGCAGAATAACTTCCTGCGCCTGAACAGAGGTGAATTTATTTGTAGTTCGCCATCTGTGGAGAGACACCTGAACTACAAGTAAAAAAAAAGCCCAGTGAGACAATTTTTAATTGAGAAATCTATTGAGAAATAAGCAGCTATTAACAAGTCAATATATTCATCAGAATAACCAATCTTGCCCTGCTACCATTTATTTAAATAAATTCCTGTTGTCTGTAAAGATATAAACTGAGCATAAATACATGTATGTGATTTTACATTTTCTCTGGGGACTCCGGCTTCCTCCCATTGTCGAAAACTAAGCTTCATAGGTTGATTGGTTACTCTGAATTCTCCCTAGGTATGAATGTGAGTGTGTATAGGTGTGTGATTGTAGCCCCGCGACAGACTGGGGACCTGTCCCAGGTGTGTCCTGCCTTCACCTACCGGTGTCCGGGTTAGGCTCTGGCAGCCCCGCGACCCCGAAAGGGACAAAAACAGGTTTAGAAAATGAATTTATGTGTAAGAAGGCCCCTAGTGGTAACTGATTTTTTTTTAAACCAATTTCAAGCAGGAAGTCAGTGTTTTCCTTTAGTCAAAAACAGACATAAACTTAATAAATACTTCTAACATTTCTCAAAACAAGAAAAAAAAAAACATTAATTTTGTCACATTCTGTGCTAACACATTCAACACCCAAACAGCCCCAGTACCTCCTGAAGGTAAACAATATCTACATCCTTAAATGATGAATGCTCCAAAAAAAAAAAAAAAAAAAAAATGCATTGCTTTAAATTAGACCCCACAATGCGACACGGAATGCAATTTATACTTCAGTAATTTGAATTCGGCAGTTTTGGGCAACGGTCAGGGGACGGTCGGCGAGAACATAATTACAAAAGCTAGTCAAGCCTAACAAAACAGAGCTCGGAGCCTGTACCAATATTGCTGCTCCGTGACCCTTTTTTTTCCCTTTTTTGTCCCTCCACTCCCATTATTTAAAGTCTACGCCAAACAGGCAGGAATTAGTTTATTGTAATTCCACCGTGGAGTTACACAAGAGGAAGAAGGAAAAAATGGCAGTAAAGGATAAAGGTTATACCCTGTGGAATACTTTTTAAGAAAATCAGGGGTTCGTCAAGGAAAAAAGACGCACTTTAAAGTGTCTTGGGGGGAGGGGGAAAGAAGTGGGGGTGGGGTCACAGTTCTACTGGAGACAATATTCCTGTTTAATCATTGCTGCTCCTTATGGAAATGCCTCCCCCGCAAAGGTGACATTCAACTCCAATAACTGCCTCAGCCCAAATGATTTGCCTAATCCATAGTGTGTAATTGTAATTGGCAAAGGTAATATTGGGTGAATGTAATTTAGATCTCTATTACATTTTATGCCCTTCTTTTTAAGATTAGAAAAGGCAAAGGACTCCAGATGGAATAGTGAGGTTCCAGCTGGATGAGCAAAATGGACAATCACGCTTGTATTTGACCACGAACACACGGTCAGCTACACCTTCCTGTCTGACACACACACATGGAAATAAAACCTCTGGCAGACACGCACACTGATAAGAAATCTTTGTTTTATCACCGGGCACATGTTTGAATGATCGTCTTGGGCAAATATGGTCTGTTTCTGGGAATTGTTGAGTCGCTTTGGCCCTATCAAGTTATATTATTATTGCTGACATTCCAGTTTAAAAAGAAATGTTCAAGTACAAGTGAGGAGCGTGTTTGAAGGCAGTATCTCTCCCGATGGAATTTTGTCATTTCAACCAGCTGTTGAAGAATGAGAACTATTGGATTGAAAAACAGCCATGTCTCCGCCTGGGGAAGCAGCCTGCACACCAAAACCTTCTGTATGAAAATAGTATATTAAAAGAAAAAGAAGCGGTCAATCCTAAGGATAGTTTACACTCACTTGTGGGTTTTTTCACCAATATCCGCTGGCAAAGAAAGTGCAAACAGTGCCACTTGGAGCCCAAAAGTGAATACAGTTATAGAGTTTTGGAACACCATAGAGAATCAATGGGAAATGATTCCGCGGCTTCAGCAGTCACGACTTGGCGGGCCAATAGATAAGCAAATTTGGCCGACAGGCCCCACTTTGGCCACGCATATCCACCAAGAAGCTTAGTCTGAGAAGCCAAAACGATGCAAATCTTTTTCGTTCCCAATTTTTTTTT
>NW_023417674.1:0-602 GCF_002922805.2 Oryzias melastigma | reverse complement strand
ACATCTTTCTTTGTTAGGACAATATTCACTCAATTATTTGTGGTTATAGCAAGAAGGGTAAAGGCAGGAAGATATTTGATGACACTTCAAGACAGGAAGCAAAAACGATGCACCCAGATTCTTGTAAATAGAGTTCAGTGCTCTAAATCCATGCTCTGTAATCCACTGGTGATCTCTGGATGAACTCTGCAGCTATTGTGGGAGAACCCTCCAGCTGATCGAAACTGACAAAAAATGCATAATTTTAACTTTCACATAGTAAGTACTAAGATGTTTTACTCATTTCAACTGACTTGTGACAACTGATCAAAACAATAAAAAAATTTAACATACTATATATATGGAAGGGAGACAATTAAGGATATAGAAAAGACTAGAAACATGTGTAAAAAAGGAAGTGTTACTCTGCTGTGACCACTTATGGGCACAGAACGTCAATGGATGACGTCACAGTCACGAGGGAGTGAAACACGCCACAGACCCGACATGTAGGAATCTCCTCCATTACATGTGATTCCACAGGGTGTGAAACGCTAAGGTCCAATGCTGAGGCTAGTCTCACGGGTTAGTTAGTCAAGGGACATCCAATCTTGAGATGAATG
>NW_023417673.1:11280-12184 GCF_002922805.2 Oryzias melastigma | reverse complement strand
TACTGAGATGGAGTGGACAAGTTCACAGGAAGAATTGTGAATATATTGGTAAATGGATGCTGAGCTTAGAGCTGCCTGACGGGAGATGGAATTTATGGATGCAGTGAAAGACGAAATAAGGGAAGAAGACTTTAGGAAATACACTGCAGAGGATAGGATTAAATAGTAAAAAGATGACTGTGAACGGGTGAAGATTAATTTCCAAAAAAAAAAAAATTGGTAAATGTAATATTCAAGAAGAATATTAAGAAGTTAAAAACATGCTATAAAATATGGGATGGGTCATTTTAGGTGGTCTCCACAGAGAGGGAGGATATGCTGCAGCTTGGGCCCTGTCACCCTGTCTTTGGATAAGGCTGCAGCAAACTAGACTATTTATTGAGGATGTCATAATAGATTCAGTGGTGCCGAGTTTAAATTCACCTTCATATTTACAGGGAGGTGAAACTTCCTCAGCTGCTGCAGGAGGTACAGCTTGTGTAAAGCCTCCTTGGTGAGGGAGCTGATGTTGAGCTCCTGGATGATGGGGGTGCCCAGGAAGCGGAACAACATTACTGTGGCCACTGCAATGTCAGAGAAAAGGGGGTAGGAGGGTGGTACATCCTAAAGTCTGCTACTACCTGAAGTGTCTTTAAAGCATTAGGTTTCAGGCTGTTCATGTTGCATCATGACACCAGACAGTCTGTCTCGCTCCAGTGTAGTCTTACTCATCCCCATCAGAGAGGAGGATGAGGAAAGGAGAGGCTGATTCCTTTTTACAAGAAGGGTTTTTCAACATGGAGAGGCGATTAAAGGACTTAATGTCCCACTCTGATCATCCTTAGATATCTTTTTGTAGGTTTTTCAGTGGTCTTTTAATTATAATTATGTTGTTTTCAGCCAAAAAAAAGTATAATTTTCTAGA
>NW_023417673.1:9092-9932 GCF_002922805.2 Oryzias melastigma | reverse complement strand
ATGAGAAAAATGCTACAAGAACATGTTAAAAACAGGAAAAACACTATTTTCATTGGAGTTGGTCTTCAAAAAGACAAAAAGAAACACAAGCTTTGCAAGAATAAAAAACCTATTAAAATAGTAAGAGAAGATTCCAGACAATTTTATTAAAATGTGGCAAGCAGATAGTTAAATAGCACAGATAGAGCAGCATGTCACATAAAAACACCAGAAAAAAGTAGAGTTTTAAATTTGAACTTAAACAAAAAAAGCTCATCAGGATTTCAGCATCATCTGAAAAAACATAGATAGTTTTACACTGATGTGTAGTTAATGGTCTACAGGGAGATTAGATCCAGTCTTGCAGGGATCCAGAGCAAATGGAATAAAATAAAATATTGAAAATATGCAGTAACTTGGACTCTCCTAACATCTCCAAAAGAAAAAAAATAATTTTCTGACTGTGGTTGTGTGTGCATAACAGACGAACACACAAAAGTATGATGTGTGTGTGTTTGTTTCAAAAACATACAAAGAGTGTGTTGCTCCTACAATATTTCTCTTTTCTCACTGGCGTGGACTTCAATTATGGAAGCACAGCAGGAACCAGAAAGGGACCGGCAAATATTTGGAGATGAAAATTAATCAGCGTGAGGACAATTGCTCAGGACTGCTATCATTCAGCTCAAATAAGACTAGCAGAATCTAAAAAGTGGTGCATTGTCAGTCAGACTTTAGAAATGGTGGATAAGAATAGAGTGTCACGTCAACTCTCACCTTGTATTTGATACTTTCATTTTGTTTTTTGTTAACAAGTGACCGCATGTCTTATTGAGTATTTTCTTCTTTAAATTTGTGGTT
>NW_023417673.1:0-1530 GCF_002922805.2 Oryzias melastigma | reverse complement strand
GTCATGTCTGTTTGGGCTTAGGCCCTTCCTTTGAGGCCTTTTTGGGACTTTTTACATTTTTTGACTTTTTTGCAAAAATAATATGGTCCTTGCCATCAGTACCTGATGCTGCGGGCCATAATGACCACTTTTAGGCACAATACTGTTTATAGTTGTGTCAGCAGTATCAAGGAGTTTCCTTTTAGCTTTTTGACCCATTTTCCTTTTTCACTGAAGCACTTTAGAGTTAACGAATATTTATGCATCAAAGATCCTTGAGGCTCCAAGAATGTGCAACATAATAACATTAGAGGTCGGCCTGTTTTTTTTTCCAATTTCCACTTCAGGAGCTCAAAGTGTGAGAATTTGTGTCTGAGTATAATTTTCTTAATTAAAGGTGGCATTGTGATAAAATGTTTGCTTTTAAAGTCACGTTGCTGCTGGAGGGAACGCTTTGGTGACGGAGCCCGCTGAGGGCTAGGCCTACCAAACAATAACTTCGCATGACATGTGCCCGCCTGCATAAGCATTTATCCTCCCAAAGTACGCAAGAAGATTTGAGTCAAACTTTTCATGTTTTAACAATTTATAAAATAAAATGCAGTTTTTATTTATTTCTAATGCTGGGTTTCTGTGTGTTCTGCAGATTTAGTTGTGGCTCACCTTAAAAACCAGTTCCCCCATTAGTCCATTCCACTGACCATCCGACTGCAAGCTGCCATATTTTTGCTCTGGGGCCAAATAGATATCATACTTGAAGCCGAGATAGTTGGACAAAGCGTCAAGGATGTCAATGGAGAAGCCTTGGTACTTCATTGGCTTCCCCAGGACGTTTTCTGACACCATCACAAATGGCTCCTCCTGCAAGGCAACGATATGTCATTTTTTCAGTCACAGCAACAACCATACGTCATTTAAGTGATAAATTATCAAACATCTCCAGTTAAATTAGAACATTGAATATCAATACTTGTGTTATGCAATTAAAAAGATTATCAGCATAATTTTGATTTGACAGTTGGTTTAAATGCTGTTGGGACGTCATGTTTATTGATGACACGAAGGCCAGCCTATTGTTAATATTAAACAACAATATTGACATTCCATGCAATTATGAATAACACTGTAAATGACCTGAAAAAAAAATCTTTCATTGAGATTTTCCCTCAGTTGTCCACCACCCATCCTTTTTCTTACCCTTTAATAACTCTCTATTGATGAGAGAAATCTTGTCGGCCTATATGTCCTGCAGATTTATGGGGGCCTGTGTTTTATTGACTGAAAACTGCATACACACACACACGCGCAGACGATATGCCGGGCATTCACTTGACAATTTCTAATGCTTGCTAGCTGCAGCAGTTCAATAAGCTATTAGGCAGTGAGTGGACATGCATGCCAAAGCTCTCTCACAACAAGAACCCATCAATCAAAGTGGAAGTACCAACTAATACACACGGCCACACATATTGAGTTACCGCTTAATTGCTACTAATTACTCCCACATTTATTTTAAAGCTTTTTTTAAACTCAAAATGCAATCTGATGGAT
>NW_023417672.1:11617-12191 GCF_002922805.2 Oryzias melastigma | reverse complement strand
TAGGTAGTCAGCTTTTCTGTACACCTATCTATGATATATCAGCGCTACATTTGCATTAGCATCCTGCTAATAGGTATTTGTGCATTAGCGTCTACCACAGCGCTGCTTCTGGTTCATGTTAAGGACAGGGTTAAGGTTAAATATTGTTTTCAATTTTTTTTCTTTTATTTACTGTCGCAAAATGAACTGGCAGACATACGTAGGGTTAGCATTGACAATAAAGCTAACATTGTTTACAGAATGCTAATACTACATGACCTTTTTAGAATAGAAAAACTTTTTTTCCTCGTCGATACATTGATCTATTTCAGTGTTTTGGTTACATTTACATGTCATGATGAGCCACTATTTCATTTTATTTGTTTTTTGTCAGCTATTAACTCACAGCAGATGAAGCAAAATGGCGCCTTTTGCTACAGACTGTGACCCAAACACTGATCAGTATCCTGACACGAAGGAAATAGTTTCAAATGTCTTAGCATTTCGCTCTTCTGTTTATGCACTGATGGCATTTTTTTTCTTACTTTAGAGCCAGCAGAGTTCATTTTCCAGCCCCAATTGATTGAGACATTGA
>NW_023417672.1:0-2532 GCF_002922805.2 Oryzias melastigma | reverse complement strand
CTGCACAGAGCATCGGTTTTCCTCCTGGAACCGTCGCCGCCGGGCCTCCTCACCAGCTCAGACTGTCACCACCATTTTCTACAAGAACAAACTGCTGCCCGAGCCGTCGAAGGGATTCAAGCTGGGGTTTGATTTCAGGAGGATCGCATGAGAACGATGCAGCGTCTGTCACGTGGTTACAGATTACACAAGAAGGCTGGGAACAAAGTCAGTTTTTTGGAAGTAATTTACAAAAAAATAAGAGGAAATTAGAGTAGAATGGTGTGTTTTTCTGAAGATATCAGTTGGATAAGATAAATGATAAATATCTATAAACATTAGTACATTGACTAAGAACTGGAAGCATTTACCTGAAAATACACAAAAAGAGGAACTAATGACAAATTATTTAACTTTAAATAACATTTAGCATTAAGTGGCTGTAATTTTTATTTCAGAAGAAAAGTACTTTGTACTTTAAATTACCAACTTCACACTTTTACCATACATAACTGACCAGTGGCAGACTTAGCAGTTTCAGGGCCCTAGGCAAATCTTAACAGGGTGCCCTGTGCAGATAATTTATCTTTTTTTTTTTTCTTCAATTCTTATCTATAGGGTAAAACGTTCATCAAATAAGTTCTTCACTGGTCCACTTTCAGACAGCATCAATGTCAAGAACCCAAATGTTTTGATACGTATCTAAAAACTGAAATCACATTTAAATGTATGTATTTTATTATGAAATGCACGACTTCGTTAATCACTCACTTTCTAGGGGAACAACTGGTAATCTTCAGTTTTTTTCTTTAATATTTTTTGTATAAGGAGGACAAAATACTTGACTGGAGGACCTAAACAGTACGCTATGTACAAAGGAAACATTCTCAAAATTACCATTTTCTGCCTCTCTCCTTTTCTGTAACTTTTCTCGTTTTTGACTTTCTTAATCTTCTTTTTAAGTTAATTTGATTCCACCTTTGTTTTGAATTCCTGCACTTTTGGAAATTTAACAACAAACTTCTTGCTTTGTCTTTACTTTTTCCCTTTATTCACAGCTACTCAAATAACTATGAACCACAGATTTTTAAAAATCTCTTCAAATTATTGAATCTTTGTTAGCTAACTTCCTGTTGATGGAATAGTCCATTGGTGCGGAGAGACGGGGGTGGACAAAACACTTTCCCATTAGCAATCTTATGCTATTTCAGTGATTTAGATTATTTTTACAGCATAGTTAAATAAAAATAATGGGTGCAAAAATTATTTTAGACATTTTTACTAAGTGTTCAGCTCTGTGTGTCAATTAACATAAAAAAAAAATCGTTTTTTTAGGTTAGAATTTATTTACATTCAAAGCTAGATGCTGAAGTGAAATCTCTGCAACTTTGTAAATGTTAATATTTCAGATTTGACCTCAGGTCTTTTCAAATTAGACCTGCCAATATGTTTTTGCCAATCTAAAGGAGAACGCATGCAGGCGGTCAGCTCTTTTAGCCCCCCAACAATGGTGGGACCGTGCACGCCGGCCCAACTGCTCCCAATCTGGCTGCATTTCCAGTAAAAGTGATGACGGGCTGCGGTTGGGGAGAATGGGGGTGTGGTGGTGGTGGCCGGCGTTGTGCTCTGGCAAAAACAACAGAAATTTCCGTGCAGGCCCGGCCGGCCCCCTCCTCGCTTTGGCCCGGCAGCTAAATCCGAGCCTTTGTGCCCCACATAGTTGTATGGATTTGTCAGCAATGAGGCAGGAGTGGGAGGGGTGTAGGAGGGGGGGCAAATTGTGTGATGATAAGCTAGCAAGTTTTTCCGATGTTCTAAAGTGTGAGATTAAGCCAGAAAAGCGGGTAAACAGACGTTACAGACGCCCAGGTTTTTGTTCTGTTAGCTGAAGAGAGCAGTCATCAGAAATCTGAGATTTTCTAGTCATCTTGCTTAGATTTATGCATCATAAACCACTTTAAAGTCTTTTCAAAGAGGCTTGGATCGACTCTTTGGTTCATAAACAAGTAAAATGGATTCCTAAAGAATTCCTAAGAGGTCTGCCTTGATGCTGCAACAGAAATCAAACCCACAAACCTGAAGAGAATGTAAGAACAAAGAAATTACTGTTAACAATAAATATAAATCTAATTATTGATCTTGACATTTTTTATAAACAAACTCTGTTGAAGCTTCCAAATTTGACACCAACTAAAAAGTAACAAAAATTGCACTTCCTCAAACGACCACTAGAGGCAGGCTGCAAAAAAGAGTAAAGCTTTCATCATTTTTAACTAATGATGAAATTGAAAAAATATGTTTCAAAGACAGAGACAGATTTTTAAATATATAAAAATATAACAATAAAACACAAAAACTTAACTGGAAAAAGAAGATCCATGCCGCTAAATCATACATTCAGTTATGTATTCTATTGTAAATTATGTGTTGGAAATTATTTGTAGATAATTCTACTACAAATGCTGCTGCATGTTAGCATACACTGCAAAAAAAAGTCAAAATGTTTATCCCATTGGCAGATTTTTATTAAATAAGCAAAAATAATTATTATAA
>NW_023417671.1:9472-12228 GCF_002922805.2 Oryzias melastigma | reverse complement strand
ATGGGTGGGCAAGGTGGAAATCAAACCCACAATCTTCCGACCGGGAGTCGACCACCCTACCGCTGCATCATGGCCGCCTACCTACTTTTATTTACCTGCATCTAAATACCTAAATCTAAATGCCTACATCCAAATGCCTACATCTAATCTACCTACATCTAATCTACCTACATCTAATCTACCTACATCTAATCTACCTACATCTTTCTACCTACTTCTAAATGCCAACATCTAAATATCCACATCTACCTACACCTGCCTACCAACCTATCTACACACCCCGCCTACCTATTTACTTATCTATCTCACTCACTTTCAATCTTGCAAGCTTAAATAGGCTAAGCTTCTCCCTACACCCTTCTGGGTTCTTTGTTGTGTCGGGGCCTGTGTTTACTCCGGGGAGTGTGCTCCAGTATGTTCCCCTGTTTTAAATGGGGCTGCAGAACTGGCAAGGCTCTGAGTCTGTGGCATGGTATTTGCTTTACCATTGCCATTCCTCCTGTGTGCCAGTAATTGTCTGAGGTCTGGTAACTGCCTGTTATTTTCAGCAGGTTCCCCTGTTTTGAGTGGGACTGCAGAACTGGCCTGGGTCTGAGTCTTTGGTGTGGTTATTTCTTTAGGTAGAACTTGTGTCCTGTATTGCGCTGAATGCCAGTGGAACTTCGACTGCCTGTTATTTTTAGCAGGTTCCCCTGTTTTGAGTGGGACTGCAGGACTGGCCAGGTTATGAGTCTGTGGTGTGGTTATTTCTTTGGGTAGAACTTGTGTCCTGCCCTGCGCTGAATGCCAGTGGACTGTCGACTGCCCGTTATTTTTAGCAGGTTCCCATGTTTTGAGTGGGACTGCAGGATTGGCCAGGGTATGAGTCTGTGGTATGTTTTTTTCTTTAGGTAGAACTTGTGTCCTGTATTGCGCTGAATGCCAGTGGAATTTCGACTGCCTGTTATTTTTAGCAGGTTCCCCTGTTTTGAGTGGGACTGCAGGACTGGCCTGGGTCTGAGTCTGTGGTGTGGTTATTTTTTTAGATAGAACTTGCTTACTGTATTCCGCTGAATGCCTGTGGACTGTGAACTGTGGCAGTTGCATGATGTTTTTAGCAGGTTCCAATGTTTTCAGTGGGGCTTCCCTTGGGGCTAACAGTTTTTGGGTGTTTGTACTATAGCACACTTCCGGACTGTTGTTGTTTTTACCTTCCAGTTTAGTTATTTCTTGATCTGGGCTGATTCCTCTGAAGCGAGCAAGCAGTTCGGCTTTGCCTTTTTTCCGCAAAGCCCATTGATCAGAAGAAATTTTTTCTCTAAGAGAAGATATGTCCCCAAAACGAGAGGGAAATGGCTGTGATGCAGAATCGTTCTTTCTGCTAGGAATCTTTCTGTAGCAAGCCAACAATGGAGGTCTGTGACATTTATCCAGGGCCCATCTATAAGAAGAACCTCTGTGATGGTTTGGCACAGATGGGTTGGAGAACACTACAGGATTTTTAATGTTTTCATCTGCCAGTTCAGCTATTTCTTGATCTGGGCTGATTTTTCTGAAGCGAGCCAGCAGTTCGGCTTTGCCTTTTTTCCGTAAAGCCCATTGATCAGAAGAAATCTTCTTTCTAAGAGAAGATATGTCCCCAAAACGAGAGGGAAATGGCTGTGATGCAGAATCGTTCTTTCTGCTAGGAATCTTTCTGTAGCAAGCCAACAATGGAGGTCTATGACATTTATCCAGGGCCCATCTATAAGAAGAACCTCTGTGATGGTTTGGCACAGATGGATTGGAGTACACTACAGGATTTTTAATGTTTTCATCTGCCAATTCAGCTATTTCTTGATCTGGGCTGATTTTTCTGAAGCGAGCCAGCAGTTCGGCTTTGCCTTTTTTCCGCATAGCCCATTGATCAGAAGAAATCTTCTCTCTAAGAGAAGATATGTCCCCAAAACGAAAGGGAAATGACTTTGATGCAGACTCTCTCTTTTTGCTGGGAATCTTTCTGGAGTCAGCCATTAATGATGGCCTATTAATTTTACGCATGTTCGACATTTTGGAATAATCTCTGTGTGGCTGTGGTCTTTAGTCTTGTTAATGCAATGCAATGCTCTGAAAAATATTTCACTTTTTTTGGCTGATGATAAGAATGGCACCAACAGCTTAGGAATTATCAATCACGACATTATGATGATATGTGAGCACATTGTGATTCCCCCTGACATCACATGGTGTCATATTGAAAAAACAAAAAAATTATGACATCATCAATGACATCATACACTGACATAACTATTGCATCATACACTGACATAATTATTACATCATGCACTGTCAAAGGGTGTCCTGTATGTCATGTATGACAAATGTTTGTGTCCCAGAGCAGAATCACCCAAAACAATACTAACTAGATGTCAAATGAGCCTAAAAAACTGTATAAAGTTTACATTAGCCAAAACAGCTAGCATGTAGCCTGCTATGATAATAGCAGCTAAAATTTTGGATGAATCCCAAATTAGTTTAAAATAACCCTTGCATTCATAGCACTCAGTGGGAACAAACCTTCAACACACTTGAAATAATTGTTGGCCTGCTTTTGTAAGACTAGAGATCCTTGTGTGTGCCTGAAACGGAGTGTTCCGAGGTCGTCATGGCAACGAGTACACAGAGGGAGCCGCAGGCCTGCGTTATGCTTTCTCATTGAAAATACATGACCCTCCACCCGGCTCAAACAGAAGCCTATATCTTTTGAACGGTTTTCCTCAGAGTAAAAGTAAAAACAC
>NW_023417671.1:0-2402 GCF_002922805.2 Oryzias melastigma | reverse complement strand
GACCAGGCAAAGCAAATGTCAGAGACATACATATTCTGAATCATCGAGCCACAACCAGCAAGCAGCTGCTCCCAACCGAGCACAGATGACGCTCAAAGCAGAGTCATCTGAACACACCAAGAAAAAAAAAAGTTTTAAAATGTTAATTTAAGTCAAATAGATGATAAAAACTGGGTAATGTCAGATGACATCCTCCACTAAAAAAAAAACAAAAGTTCAGGAATGAAAGAGAAAAAAAATTGCAGCATTATATTATATATAGTGATAATTTAAACATTCTTTATATCAATGATTAAAAATGAGTCATAAATGTAAAAATATGGCAGATTTTAATACATTTAGGTGAGCATAAAATGAAGCTTGAATCTCTGAATTTTTAAAGAAGAACATAAACCGAAAACAAAAAGGGAAAAGCTTTTTAACCAAAATGAATGCAAGAATTTCATGAGCACTGAAAGATATGACAAAAAAATAAATAAATAAATAAAGACCAATCTCCTTTCAACAGTCATGGAAAAATGGGGTCAAAATGTAGGAAAACGTCGCTATTATTCACATTTATAGAAATAAAAATCCAATAATTTGGATGATGAGATATTTAAATATTTTGGGGGAATTTCATTAACCTAACTTACATTTCTACATACTGCAAAAACAGACCCCTGAGAAATAAGTAAAATTATTAACATTTGAATTTCTTTAATTTAAAATCTGCCAGTGGGGTAAGAAAGACGGTCTATAATTTAAGAAAATTCAAGTGACTTGGGCATATTTTCTTAAACTCAGAGTATGTTTCTATTAAAACATTTTCTTGTTTCAAAACCATGTTTATTGAAATTGGGTATATTTTGCTTACATAATATTTAGTTTTTACAGTGGAGCTTTATAAAGGCAAAAGACAAAAAAAATGTTTTAAATGTTGTGATTTTGTTATGTTCTGATATCTTGATTATGTTCATTCTGGAAAAACATGTCAAATTTACTGGGTAAAAAAACAAATGTTGTAAATTTCCGTGTTTTTCAATGACGGATAAATAACTTAATAAAGATTTTTATTGAGGTTAACGGTCAAGCCGTTTAAGCTAGTTAGCTAGTTTAAATCCTAGCTACAACATTCAGCATCAACGATAATAACGTTAGAGAGGGCTGCTGAAATAATAATGGAGGAGAGCAGCGGAGGGGGGAAGGAAGGGAAAATGCTCTGCAGGAAGAGATCAAAAGCTGACTCTCTTCTTTGAGAAGAGCAGAATATTTCAGGGAGGAGGGCAGGACAAGTTCTTGGTCAGATGAGAACAAAGTTCTCCAAAGAAAAATCTGTTTTTGATGTTTTCAAGAGTCTCTTGTGGCATTTTTCTCCCAATGGAGGACATGTATTAAGAAAATTAATTTTGTATTTCTGATTTTTTTTTTTTTATTAAAAAGTTGAAAATCAGAAGCAGATGAAAATATGGCATTTAAATAAGAGCTTATTTGTGATGTAGAAAGTACACAGGGCTGTAGAGGAGGCACATTTTGAAGTACTGCCGCTCTGCAGAAGCTATGTCTTAGAAAACGACACAAAGTGATGGATTTTGGCTAAAAAAAACGACACAATCATAATTAAAAAACACAGTTAACACTTTCAAACTAGATCAGAGTGGAATGAAGTGTAAAAAGAAAAACACTTTAGGGGTATCTCTAAAGAGCTTTCACTCAGACATCCATCAGCTTGATCCGAGCTCTCCTTTCTGACGTGCCTCCATTACCCTTAGAGTTTCCAATTTTACATCAGTAGTGGAGAGAGGTAAGGACAAGGGCATACCATTTACCCTGGGCTAAGAAATATTCCTTACAAGAGTAACAACAATAGTGCTGCCACAAACGATTATTTCAATAGTCGACTAATCACCGATTATTTTTTCCGATGAGTCGACTAATCGGGTCATGTGCAAACTGGATGTAAAGCACACATCTTAACCATCATTGTATTTTAACTAACTAAAACTAGATATATAGCATTACCTCTGATAATGCAAATGTGAATGCTGTTAGCTGAATTTGGTCGCTAAAGATGCTAGCGCTGATAGCAGAAGATACTGAAGTTGGTGGTTGAAACCGGTGAAACTAATAGCTCAAAACGCTGAAGCTGATAGCCAGCTAAAATATTAGCTAAATGCCAAATTAGCCTAAAAAATGAAAAAAAGCATAAAGTAGCCTAAACTGCTAGCATGCAGCTGAAATATTAGCTAAACTCCAAATTAGCCTAAAATACTGAAGAATCCTAAAAAAGCTATAGCTACCATGTAGCTGAAATATTAAACTCCAAAATAGCCTTAAAACGTTAATAAATGCCAAAATAGTCCAAAAAGCTAGTACAATGCCATTATACTTTACAGTATATACATTATACTTTCATCTTTACT
>NW_023417670.1:8990-12198 GCF_002922805.2 Oryzias melastigma | reverse complement strand
ACGTGAACACTGGGATTTTACGGTTTGTATATAGAGTCTGAAGACGGACTAAAAAACTTGCGTAGCGACAATAGATTTAACACGTAAACCAGAAATGCGGGTTTACAAGCGTTTACATAGACTTTTAATAAAAGCAGAATTTCAAGCAACCGCAGTGACATCAAATCATATATTAAAATAGAGCTGTGAAACAAAGTCTGAAACAAGATTTGCAGTTTGACATTTCTCAACAAGCCTCTTCCAACTACAGATAAAGACACTAGTATCTGGTATCAGCAGTCCAGTGTGAACACCTTATGCTAATAGTGCGTTCAAGAAAGGCCCTTTAGTGCATCCTTGAATGTACCTTACATCCCCAGTGTAAACGTAGAAATGGAGTTTTCTTGAATGGATTTTACCAGTTTAAATGTACCAGTTTTTTTTTTGCTCTGGTGTTTATTGATTCGATTTTTAAAGATTTTTTGCTGAACAATCAAAAAGCAATGTTCAGTTTTTGTTAGTTGATTTTTCTCAGTAATGTTTTTATGCTGCAATTTTTATTATTTGGTTTAAAGTTTCTTAGTTGACCATTGTGATTGTAGTTTGCTAGTTGTTTAAGTCTGTGTATTACCGTGACAACACTAGAAATATTTTGGAGACATCTCTAATCTGATACTTATATAATACTTTATGTGGTCAATGAACGATTCATTTTATTGCTTTAAACTAAAACTGACTGCAGTTTATATTTTGAGTCGTGTAAGCAAGTAACCATTTCGTGAATGTTCTAATAAAAGGTCAGATAAAGAGCCCGACTGCTGTTTGTGTTTTTTTGATTCCTGTTTTGTAGAAAAGATTAGAACTGATTCTGTTCTTTTTAGTTTTCAGTGTTCTGTCCCAATCTTTACTATGAAGAATAAAGTGGACGTGAACATCAGTCAGATTTGCAAACATGAAACCTACACAGTATCTTATTCACCATCTGACTGGTAACATTTAGTTTGATTAAAATTTTACTTCAACATTTTTTTTTCTATTTACATAGTTTAGCATAGAAAAAAATGTTATTGATTTACTTTTTCTTATAAATGAAGTCTGTGTGCAGCTCCTGAAGAAACACATTAATACCCTGTTTGTAGAAGTCTTCCTTTTCACTCTTCAGTTTTAAAAGTCTTTCCATCTCAATGAAGATCACTGCCAGTGACGCGTCTCCACAACCCCCGAGTTTTGACACGTAGTCCTCCATTAATAAAATGATTCTAAAGGATATTAAAGAATAACTGGACAGCTGCACTTGTTTTTCTATTATTCTTAGCCCGCTGTCTCATTCTCTGGGATCACCAGTGCCCCCTACAATACGGCTGGCATAGTGCATGCCTCATCTGCTACAATGTAAAGCACAATTTTAGCAGATAAAAAAGATTAAACGGTCACAAACTGGCACCAATGTAATCAGAAAGCAGAGTCCTTAAAAATCTTAAAAATCAAGATGAATAGGTCTTATTTTTCATCAACGTGATGTGACCTCACGTGAAAGCAGAAAACACAAAAAGACAAATACGAAACAAATAAGTTAACAATTAGGACTTCCGATTATGGACTTAAGCGAATTGTGCACGGTAGGCATCACAACAGCCCACTACTCAAAACAGAGCATCTTTGCGGCAGTTTGACAGCACTCTGTCTCCCCCTATGGCCACCAGCGGGTGTCATGTCCATAGTACTGACGGACCTACATCTCCCAGCTGCCCCTGCCCACAGTTCATTTATTCTGCTCAGCTGTCTTCAATCTGACAATTACCCACCTGCTTCTTGAGCAGCACCCAGAGCCTCACTCAGTGCAAAGTATTGTTTGTGCCTACCTTACTGAGCATTTCATTCTGGAACTGATCTTCTGTGTACCTGAACCTGCTTCATCTGTTTGCCAGCCACCGGCCCTGACCCTCGCCTGGATTCTGACCACTCTAGTCTCTTCTCTGATGCCTCCATGCTCATTGATGACTTCTGTCTTTCTGACTCGAATTTATCTTTGTGGACCTTTAACTGTGCGTTGTTCTTCCCTGAACTAATAGACCTACTGCACGTGGAACCAGTTGTCTGTCTGTTTTGTGACAGATAACATCACATCTGAACCTCTGGAAACTACATGTGGAGTTTCCCAAGGCTCCATCCCTGGACCACTTCTATTTAACATCTACATGCTCCCGCTGGCTCAGGTTATAAAGAACAACAACATTAGTGTCCATAGCTATGCAGATGACACACAGATAGATATACAGTGCTCAGCATAAATGACTACACCCTTCTACATTTTCCAGTAAACCTTTAGTGTCCTTACAGAATCAACTTTTTCTTTGAGTTACATAAAAATTTCATGTTTTGGAGTTGAATAAGTGTACAATAAAACTCATAATTGTGGAAAGTTTGGAAATTGTTCTTTTGTTCATTAAGCTACTGATTAAATTGGTACTTTTTCAAGAGTGTGTACTCATTTATTCTGAGCACTGTATATTACATTGACACCAGGAGACTGAGGCCTTGTACAGGCTCTTTGTAAATGTATCGAGGACACTAATGACTTGATGTGCCACAACCCACTTTGGTTAAACAAAAATAAAACAGAGTTTACTGTCTTTAGGGCTAAAGAAAAAGGTTTGACGTCACGGAACTTTAATCTATCCATTTAAAAAGTACCAACCAGTCCAGAAACCTGGGTGTAGTGATGGACATAGTGCTGTGGATCATTGCGTAGGTGGCGATTCGATTCAAAAATCAAATTTAACGATTAACAAATTGAACCATTATTCGTACTTTTTAATATAATGTTTATTGCTATTTTACATTTACATTTTACGTTTTAAGACAGGGGTCTGCAATCTGCAGCTCCAGATCCTCTTGGCTCTTTTATCTCTCCATGGTGGCTCCTTGGACAAACATAAAATAAGTCAGGGAGACTGCTGATCTAGCCATGTCGACTGCCGGAGCCAGCAGCTCCCTGCTAATGGCTGCAAAAGGAAAACGGAGTTCGTCCACAAACTAAGATTACAAAGGTCCAACCACAAACAAAAATAACAAAACCCAGTAGTGTAAGACTGATGAGGCCAAATAGGGGAAAAATAACAAAAAGTAAGGATTACTTAATTAACATTTAGATAATTTAGATTAGTTACATTTATAAATTGATGGCTGAGTTACCATGTAAACACTGGAATTAAAGCTCCACTGATTC
>NW_023417670.1:0-504 GCF_002922805.2 Oryzias melastigma | reverse complement strand
CTTTTGCTGTGTTTTTAATAGGGAACAGTGATATCTGATCCACCAATTTTAAACCACACTTTGTGTAAAAAAATGTATTGTAATGGTTGTTTGTTTGTTACTGCGTCCAAGTTGCTTAATTTTAGTTGACGTATTTTAAATGAAAAATGTCATACCCTATATAACCAGTTCCATTCTTCTTTTCTTTCTCGTAGTGGTTATTTAACAGACATTTCCTCTTCTGTCCTCCTGCAAAGTCAAGCGAGTATTCATGGGCTTCATTTCATTTGTTTCGTGTGTCCTGATGCGGCTTCACATGTAGCAGAAACATACGTCAGACGTCTGCTTCCTATAATGTTCCGAGTCACGGAGGATTTTAAAGTGTGTGCTCATCGGCCAGAGCGCTGTGCGACTCATTCTTTATTTAACCAAAATAAAAAGGTGACGACTATTTAGCAAAACCAAAAATATGATTTATCACTGAGATGGTCTGTCACTGTTATCTCTCTGAGGAATAATGGAATC
>NW_023417669.1:26279-29300 GCF_002922805.2 Oryzias melastigma | reverse complement strand
ACAAACTCACAACATAAACAACAGATTCACAATATACTCACAACATTGTGAGTATATTGTGAACAGTGTTGTATGTTTCTGTTCTAAGTCTGTATTGTGAATCTGTATCATTTGTGTTGTGATTCTATGTTGTATATCTCTATTGTGAATCTGTCATTTTGTTGAGTTTGTTATTTGTGTTGTGAGTCAGCGCTGTATGTCTCTGTTGTGAGTATATTGTGAATCTGTTGTTTATGTTGTGAGTTTGTGTTATTTGTATTGTGAGTCTGTAATATTTGTGTTGTGAGTCAGTGTTGTGTCTGTTATGAGTCTATATTGTGAATCTGTAGTTCACAATATAGGGGCTCTAGGGGCTTGTAAAGGATGTAACATAAAGGTAGAAAAAGAGAAAAAAATAAATTTACAAACAACTCAAAAACTCTCACAAACAAACCCAGGCAGAAAATAGGCTGGGAATTTATTTACAAAAAAACAAAATACAAGGACTGAAACCTTTAACAATAGCCAAACAAATGAATGCTCTGCTGCTGCCAGCTGGGGGGATGTAACTCCAAAAGATGATGTGGCATTATTTGAATGCTGCTGCTGGAGGCCCCCATCCAATCAGGAGCGCCGAACAATTTGGGCACCAATCTGCAAACAGGAAGTGGAAAAAAAACAAGGAAAGACAACAAAACTTCCACTTCCAGAAAACCAAAGAAAATAGAAACAGAAAAACATTCCAAATGTACATATAAGACAATACATATGGCCTCAGCCGTAACAACCAGGTGCAGTAACAGACATGACAGGGTACCAGATGCAGTACTCGATGTAAAAAGCAGGACCGAATGTGGTACTGGACACAATACCAGATGTAGTAACAGACACAACCTGGTACTGTCCGTGTCACCAGACTAAGTATTGAACACGAACCAGGCCTGAATGTGGTACTTGATGTATACCGGTAGCGGGTTATAGTTAGAGTACCGGTATAAGGGTTAGGGTACCGGTGCATTCTGGGCCCCAGTACTGGACCGGTTGGTTAGGAAGAGCCAGCACATCTAAAAACTACGTTTTAGTTAGGCACAGCCAAAACAGTGATTTTTGACGTGGAGGTGTCCTTAACCAAACGTCAATATGTGACGACTTGAATGGGAACCTGTCGGATGATTAAGGACAGAGGAAGGACAACATTCCAAACTTTCCCTCATTTTGTGGTTTAAAACTCCTTGAGATGAAATCCTTAAAAAAAAGTGAAGAATGACTGAGGCAGCAAGACAGCCCACACCATGATGCTCCTGCCTCTGTGCTTCACCCTAAGAACAGAACATTGAGTGTTGAAGGGTTTTTGTTGAGAAACAAGGGTTTGGAAAACCATGTTTAATTTTCAAATCCTTACCACGGAAACAGTCCTCTAAGAACCATCAAGTCAGTCGGTTGTTGGTTCAAGTCCAAGATATACTCAAACCAAAGACTCTAAAGATAAGACTAAAGGCTTCCTGCTTTCAGGTGGTTGGATTGAAGGGGTTGAACACAAGTTATGTCTTTGTTTAGAATAAAAAACAAGACAAAATGTTTCAGTTTATAATTCAAGTTAATTGAAATAAAGGTGAAATGAATCAAACTCAAGTATCCAGAATCCCTGAATGAGTATTTAAATATTTAGAATAAAAAGATGACCTTTATCTTCTGAAACCATCAGAGCAGCTCCTGGAGAATGATGGGAGTTTAGGTGCCTCATTATCCACATGAGGCTCTTTGTTGTGGAGGAACTCTCTTTAGTGGACCTCCAGCTTCCGGCCGGCGGCTCTCTGCCGGTGTTTTGACTCGCCGGTGCGTACTCGACAGGAGGTCTGGTCATTATTTAGTTGTGTTTTTCCTGGTGAGGCCCGGTGTCAGACTTCCTGCTGTTTGGTATTCAGGCGGACGCCTCCGCACAGCTCCTCAGGGGACGGCCGCTGAGCCGTGTCGGGGAGTGTGGCTTTCCAGGAAAATGAGGCAGATGAAGAGAATGTTTCCACAACAGAATGGAGACATCGGCTCTGAGGCTGCAGGAGACCAGGAGGATCTGTCTGGGGCTGTGTTCTTCTCTGCTGTGAGTCTGTGTTGCGACTCTGTGATGTGGGTCCATGTTGTGTGTCTCTGTTGTGAGTCTGTGTTGTGAAAGTCTATAATGTGAGTTTGTGTTTTTTGTGTTGTGAGTCAGTGTTGTATGTTTCTGTTCTAAGTCTGTATTGCGAATCTGTATCATTTGTGTTGTGATTCTATGTTGTATATCTCTATTGTGAATCTGTCATTTTGTTGAGTTTGTTATTTGTGTTGTGAGTCAGCGCTGTATGTCTCTGTTGTGAGTATATTGTGAATCTGTTGTTTATGTTGTGAGTTTGTGTTATTTGTATTGTGAGTCTGTAATATTTGTGTTGTGAGTCAGTGTTGTGTCTGTTATGAGTCTATATTGTGAATCTGTAGTTTGTGTTGTGAGTTTATGTTATTTGTCTTGTGAGTCAGTGTTATTTGTGTTGTGGGTCCGTGTTGTCTTTGTTATGACTCTATATTGTGAATTTGTTGTTTGTGTTGTGAGTTTGTGTTATTTTAGCATCGGTCTGGCAGCAGCTCGTTTTGGGCCTCATGGCATGGTGAAAGTTAAAAAAATCTGGAACTTGAGAAACAAGACACTTTGTGTCAACCAATCAAGGACTCAGTTTTGGCCCTTGATCTGATGATGCAATCAGCGGGTGGAGTCTAAAACCAACGTACAGGAGAATCGGATGGTTCTCCTCCCAAACTGTGTAAGACTTTTCGTTTTTCCATCAAGAAAACTATAAAAAAAATCTCCTAATTTTATTCTTGTTCTTATTTTTTTGCCTCTCAGACTCGAGCGGGACAGCAAGTCGTCAAAGTGAGCCAAAGAGAGACAGAAGTACCGCTGAAAACGCCTTGATTCAGAAGCAGCTCCTGAAGAAGATGGTGAAGATCAACCATACTGGGAGAGTTTCTGAATGATCTCATGAACCAGACATGGAGATTGGAGTCTTCAAT
>NW_023417669.1:16226-23275 GCF_002922805.2 Oryzias melastigma | reverse complement strand
CAACCCCATACAGGGTTTTTGGGTTGTACAGTTTTTGGGACGTAACGGTCAACCCTATAAACGTTTTTTGGGTACAGTTTTTTGGCTTTAAGGGTCAACCCCATACAGGGTTTTTGGGTTGTGAAGTTGTACAGTTTTTTGGTTGTAAAGGTCAACCCCATACAGGGTTTTTGGGTTGTGAAATTAGTACAGTTTTTGGGTTGAAAGGGTCAACCCTATACATGGTTGCCAATACCTGGCTTCACGGTAGCAATCTTGCCTCCTAGTAAGAAGGTGCCTGCTTAGGGACCACCAATGGGGACCTTTCTGTGTGGAGTTTGCATGTTCTCGTGTCTCATCTCTCCCCGTTAATAGGTAACTCTAAATTGTCCCTAGGTGGGGATGAGGCCCTAAGACAGACTGGCGACCTCTCTAGGGCCTTTGCCCAGGAGTGGCCAGGTCAGGCTCTATCAGCCCCATGACCCAGAAAGGGACAAAATGGATTTAGGAAATGGATGGAAGGGTCAACCGTGTGCATGTGACTAAGGCTTAAAAACAATTCCAAATATGCCCAAGAAAAACACAGGTGTCATGTTACCCAAATCGTATTATAAACCCATTTTATGGTAAAGTATGGACCAGGGGTCACCAACCCTGTTCCTCGAGGGATACTGCCCTGCTTGTTAACTGAATTGCATCCGCCCAGTTTCTGATTGACTGAACACACCTGATCCAGGTGAGAAGCAGGGTTAGCTGCAAAACAAGCATAGGAACAGGGGCGGTGACCCCTAATATGGACACGAAGCAAGAACTTTACCTTATCACTGTAATGGCGCATTCCCACTGACATATTTGATCCGTACCCAGGTCTGCTTTCTCTGCCAGTCAGCTTCAGTTTATCCCTTGTGCTATGCTAGGTATGTTGATGTTGGGAGTGGGGTCATCTGGACCCCACAAGGCTGCACGATGAACTTCTTTTTATCAATGATTTTTGATTTTCACGGGTGTCCGTGGTACACATGAAATCCTGTCCACCTTCGTCCACATTTGTCATGGGATGGATAACCAGTAAATGTAAGGCTGGGGTCATCTGGACCCCATGAGATAGCACAACAGCATGAATCCACTACTTAAACCCTGTTCTGAACTCGGGGTCTCGGTTTACTTGCCGCCAAACCCTGAAGCAGTCCACTTCAGCGGGAATGCAGAACCAAACAATGAAAGCAAAGAGGAGTAAACGTCTGAAGCACTGAGCTCGGTAAAAGAAGCACAAGATAAGATTTTAGAGGATTTCTGTTGGATAGAGACTGGGACATGGCTGTTTTCAGGTTTTTCCAGGAGGTCTGTTCTTCAGTATGAAAGCAAAACGTGTACTTCAACACGTGGGCTTGTACTTATGCGTATTTAAAAATGAATACCAGGAATTCTCCAGTGAATGGACTACAGATTGTTTGAAATGGTGAACACAGGTTAATCTTGATAGATTTGATTGCTTTTCTTTTGAGGCTGAAGTGAAACAGCTAGAATATTGGAGCTTACTTAAATTTTCAGTTAAAACCTTTAAGTGGGGTCTTGTTAGAGCCAGGCGCTTTTGTGTTTTTATCTTTTCCATCGCCTCGTTTTAAGTCCGATGAAGCAGAATTGTCCGTCAGCATGTAGAAATCCTTGGAAGTGCTGCGCTGGAAATCAGCGACGGCGTAGAGTCATTACAGTTCAGGTTTACGCTCGGCAGTAAATCCGGGCTGAGCAGCTGTCCTGCTGCAGAGATGCTGTTCTCTGCAGAGATTACGAAGGCCGTTTAGCAGCTGCCACGGCGGTTTCATTAAGTGTAATGAGTCTCTGTGTTTTGAGAGGGAGCTTTGCTGCGGGGCAGATGAGGATGCACAAACAGAGCTGCCGCGTGGAGAAGAGCACATTCCTGACAAACCTGAACAACTGCAGCTCAGGAGCGAGATTATTCAGGAGATTAAGATCATCCAACAGCTCAGTGATTCATCTGAAGACAACACATTTGCTTAAGCTAGAAAGACGTTATGAAGACACTAAACTTGGCTGTAAACACAGTGTAGAGTCATTTATATCAACTGTAAATGTACTCGAGGATGGGTTGATAAAAGTCCTCCATAAATTCAGGCAAAACCAGCAAGTTTTCTCCCATCAAACAGAAATATTCAGAACATAAGTCTTGATCACTTTTCTTAGGTGATCTTTACCTGGTAACACCAGTCTTTGAACAGGTAGATAAAGAACTTGTTGACTCAATTATTGCATAAATCATGACAAGAAGAAAAGAGAGTTCCTTCTGGATCTCCCATTGGTTCACAATACCCCAGTTTTAGAACAACAAAGTTCTTTCTATCTATCAGTATGAGACGGTAAGACTCATACTGAAGGCCAGCCGCTAACCAAGAACTAGTCTTGTTAAAGATTCTAACAGATGGTGAAAAAAATACAAGGCAAAAAAAAGCTACTGTAAGTTTTATGGTCACGGAACATTTCACAATCTTAACAATAATCTAGTTAAATTAAAGAATCTCCCTAAAAACCTAGTTTGGGGAGAATAGTTAAAAAAAGGTAGAACACCAAGATGGTGTTTCATCATTTTACTGACTTGATGCTGTAGAACTAGAGTCGAATATCTCCAAATGCTTTGATGAACTCTTGTTTATATCTACAGACATTAAGAGAACCAGGTACCGGGATGTGGACCGCACCATGGTCCACATCCAAGGTTAACCCTAACCTTAACGTGGTAACAAATGTGGATCAATACTGGACGCGGTACCAGACGCAGACCATGCTAGGGTTAAGCCTCGATTCCACTGAGTGGTCCAGACCAGACAAGTCCACTCTTGGCCGGTTTAGAACGGTTCGAGGAATTCAAGTGAATGTTTCCATTGAAGGTTGGACCATCAAAGCACATGCTGGGTGTGGATCGATGACGAAGCTAAAGTGAAAGAGAAGCTGCATCAGCTGACTCAGAAACAAATGGAAAATTAAAAAGATAACCTCGGAGGATCATTATAATCCAGATCAGGTGTTTATTCTGAGGCCGGCCTCTACGCTGCAGAACAGTCAATTGTTCTCTCTTTATGTTGACCAATACAATAAACGATCAGAAGTGTCTGATGATTATGGATCAGTAACGGACATTCTTCAGCCTCGGGGGTGGGGTGAGACGGAAGTGGGGCACATCCGTATTCGTGGATTCAGCGTGTCACTGGTCTCCAACCAGCAAATAAGGGGAATACTGAATGCAAAGAATTTATTCTTCTTTGCAAGAAGAATACAGGGCAAAGAAGAAAACAGCCTGAAAAGAGGACAGAACTTTTGGTTTGGATTTTGAGTCAGGAAAATCATTGGTCGGTAGCTTGTTGTTGTCGTAAAACATTTCCGGCAATTGTTGAGTTACATCATGTGACGACAGAAGCTCCGCCCCATCAGGTCCATTCCATTTTCCTATGGCTCCATGACCAACGTGTGACCAAAAATGGTACCTGTTGGTCCTGTGGAAACGAGGCATAGGGTACCGGGTTGTGGTATCAGCCACGCCCCAAAGTTTGGCCCTTGCAGCGTCCAACAAAATGATCGATCAGACCCCTGATTTAATTGGAACAGCCAGCACGTCAAAAAATGACGAATTAGGGACACCCAAAACGTCAAAAGTGAGGTGGAGGGGTCTTTAACCAAACATCAATATGTGACAACTTGGGGAATGAGATTGTGTTGACTGGACCGAACCGTTCGGTGGAAACGAGGCTTTAGTTTTCTCTCCCTCTATGTGGTCCGTCATCGTCCAGCCTCTCCGTTTCTTTAATTCATAACTTTGCTAAATGTCATCAGAGCCGTTTGTCTCGTCAGCATTTAGAGAGAAGCTCGTCTCCACATGAAGACTGGGGGCTGTGAGGCAGCACTGAGCTGTAATCCTGACAGCTTCATGACCACGTCCGTCAAGGGCGCCGGGTCACCTCAGGCCACTCACTCCAACCAAACGGAGTGGAAACGGCGTCCAGCCGAGTGATCGGATGAGCCGGCCGTCAAGTCGCTGGATCGATGTGAGAGTGTCAGCTCGCATGACATCAGGTGACGTTTGTTCTGGGAGATAAATACTTCAGTTTTTCTTTGAAATCCCTGTTTAACCTCAGAGTCTTCTCACTTCAGAGCCTCGTCAGGGCCAACCGTTTTATTATGATGTATGATTGTACAAAGCTTGAAAAGAAGAGGAAGAACTGAAAGGAAAATTAAGACAAACGCTGGAGTTGGTGAAGGAAATCAGCAGAGGAATTTATATCCAACAAAAATAGAGAAGAAAAATAGACATGGATTGAGGATTAAAAGTTGAGGAAATCTGCAAACTACTCAGTCCTTAAGTCAGTCTCAAATGAAAGAAGTATTAATCTAGTTTTCTGATGATGACAATGGGTCAAACAGACGTAGGGGTGTTCACGGGTTTTGGTTCTTGGATGGTTCTGTAACCCAGCTATGTTCCTTTAAACAGTTTCACCTGGCCACACACACCTTCCAGGAACATTGTGAGATTTACTTTTCATCCCCATCTCTGGGTTTTCAAGTACGCAGGGCAAAACACCAAATCATGAGCGTCTATAAGAGCCCACAGCAGGAAGTCTATGCCGGAGGATAGGTTCTGTCTTTTTCCCGCCTGGGGATTCTAACAGTAATGGTGAAGCTAAAAGGAGTCCTAAACTGGAAAAACAGCCAACACTTTCTATCGGTGCGGTAGGAAGAGAAAACCAAACATCCCTCACAAAATTCAGCCGTTGGAACTTGGAACATGAGAAAAATCCCTGGAGCTCATACACACTCATTACCTTTATTTTGGAAGAACTCACTACCTGGAAAGCCAAGAAATTTACACAAAACAATAACTTCTCAGTAACTGAACAAGTTGTATTTGTATGTTTTCTCTGTCCACTGTAAATATTAATACACTTTTTTGTCATGAACCAAACCATCCTAACTCAACAATGAGAATCTATTACTAAAGCACGATTTATTTTTAAAGTTCAAAAGATTTCCTGAACTTTGTGTGGATTGAATCAGTAAATTCAGGTCCACCTGTAGGGAAAGATGTTGGCTCACTAACAAGTGAACTCTGGTGCTCTTCATAAATGGTGTGAATGCAGATGAACAATTGAGTGCAAAACGACCAAAGATAGAAGAAGCCGTCTGAGATAGATAAAAAGAACGCTCACTGATGTACAGATAAAGAAAAAGAAGCAAAAGGTCTGGTGGAACATCCAGTTCTTTCTTCATATCATTTGCCCATTTGGCCAAAGTTAATTTTGGACATATCATCACCCCAAAGATGTAACTGCAGGTCCATGGTCAACTGAATTGTAGACAGAAAACAAATTAGAAGGTAATGTAAACATGTTAATCTGAAGTCAAATGAGCCAGGAGATCATCCTGGTGTGAAAGAACCCAAAAGGCTAAGAGAATGGGGCCTCCTGGAACCAGAAAGGAGTTTGTCTTTTCTTTAAATGTTCAGCCTGAAGTGTGACAGCAGACTTGTTCTGAGGAGCAGTGACTCATCCACAGTCCACACGATAAAAGTGAGTAAACAAATGCAGCAGAGGAGGGAGGGGGAGTGTGGATTCCTCTATTTTCATTGGAAAAGCCTTAAAGTCTCATTCTGTAGTGAAAAGACGAGCCTGAATAAACCAGGTTTTAGCAGAATCAATACTGTGTAGTTTCTCCGCTCTGATGGACTTGGAATCTTTTTGTGTGTGTGTGTGTGTAATGTTTGTATCCAGTATTTTCAGGAATGAACCTGGACTATTATTTATTTAAAAGAACTGGTTGTTTAAAAAGAAGCTGACTGAAGGAAAGATGCAGAACCAATGTACAACCAAAAATTGAAGAAAAACTTGGAGTAAACCAAACATGTGGAGCAAAAGAGAGAAGACACAAACAGCATAAAGAGTAACAATTGATGAAACCCGTCAGGATTGTTGAGGTGAAGCAGCAGAAACACAGTCACTTTTATGTACAACAAATATATGTTTGGGTTGAATTACTAGGCTCTGTCTGTAGGCTACAAATTTCAACAAAAACAAAAATCTGTAATGATGTGCAACTTATCTATTGTCTATGTTGTCACACTCAACACAAATTTGACTAAAACCCGCTCTCAAGTCTCAAACTCATCTAAACTCGTCTCAAATTCATGTCTACCAAGAAAGAGGGTTTAAGGGCAGGGAGGTCCAGTTTATCTGTGAAGTTCAGTTACCAGCTATTATTTATATTTTATGACTGAGTTTATGTACAATTGTTTGTTGTACTTGTTTTTTGTACAATTGCCGGTGAGAAGCCCATTAAGACAACTGTATTGTGATAGTGGGCAATATAAATAAAACTGAATTAAATTGAATCTCAGATCTGTCTTAACTTGGATCTCAAACCTCTCTTGAACTGTCTCAAATTTGTCTCAAACTTGACTCAAACTTAATCAAATTTAACTTAAATTAATCCCAAACTTGACCCAGACTCATCTTAACTTTGTCTTAAACTTGTCTTAAATTTGAACAAGTCTCAAAATCGACATAAACTTGTCTCAAACTCAACTCAAACTTATTTCAAACTCATATTTTACTAGTCTCAAACTCGACCCTGACTGCTTTAAATTAGACTCCAAGTCAAGAAGAGCATAAAAAAGATTAAAATAAATTGCCCAAACACGTACATTAACACCTTTGTCATTTTATGTGAGACCTTTGGTTAGGTGCAGAACTTGTTAACATGCACACCAAAACCGTGATCATTCTTTGATTTCCTGACTGAACAAATCATTTGTTTAACAAGTGTTTTAAGTTTCTACAGGGGCTCTAATAGCTTTTTTATTTACTAGTTAAGTTTCCCACAAACCTTTTACTTTTTTTATTTTTTTCTATAGGTTCCACATGAAGCTAAAACTTTAAAAAGAAGAAAAACTAATTTTTTCCCAAATATATGATTTCTTAAAGACTAAAAAGGGGGAAGTCGGGACTCAGATGAAAGTGACTGACGGAAGGGTTTCAGACTAAACATGAAGGTCAGAAAGGAAAACAATC
>NW_023417669.1:5008-7884 GCF_002922805.2 Oryzias melastigma | reverse complement strand
CATAATTGTGTCACGTGATCAAATAAATAAAAGCGACTTCTTCATTTACCTTTGACACTTTGAGTTTTTAAACCAAACTAACTAGCTTAGCTGATCATTTTTACGCTCCTTTTATACATTTAGGATTTTAAAACACTTCAAAGGAGATAAAAAGACGTTAGGCGTAACATTTTATTACTTTAAAGACGTAAATCATCGAGGCTGTTAACTTTTAAGCTAGCGCGGTGCTTTGATGTGAGCACGAGCGCAGCTTTCTCTTCCAGCTAGCGACGTTAGCATCCGCTAGCTAGTCCGGCTAACTCTTACCGTCAGTCGCCTTCATCGTTAAACTTTCGAAAATCCTCCGTGACGGTATACGCTGAAAAAAAATCCCGTGAAATCGATCCAAGCAGAACCGGGAAAAAGACCGAGCCGTTACCCGGCAACAGGAGGATTGTTGACAGGAAGCTGACGGGATTCTGACCAATCGGGAAGTTCGTAGCAGGAAGAAAGGCGGGAACGTACCAACATAAAATAAAAATCAGTTTAAAAAAATGAATAGATGAAAGAAATAATAATACAAAACAAGATTAAAAAAAATAAATTAAAATTGAAATAATGAACCAGAACAACTTCAAAATAAAATGCATTTTCCATAAAAGTCATTTATTATAAAATATGGAATAATAACTTAATTAATTTAATGGTATAGCCCGTTTAGTGTCTGGTTAAAAGGTCAATTTTATTTAATTTAATAAATAATCTAAACAAAATAGGAACTTTCCAGTTAATAATTGAATTCATTGATTAGAACAAAAAATAGTATTTATAAAATTATTGGCAAATAATTAATTTATATTAAAAACTACATTAATTTTATGGTTTAGCCCTTTTATTGCCTGGTTAAAAGGACATTTTTATTCAATTTAATACATAATCTAAACAAAATGAGATTTTTTTAAAAATAATTTTATTCATTTATCAGAAAAAAACAACATAAATAAAATTATTGTCCGAGAATCTATTTATACTTTTAAAATAAATAGTCTGAAAATAAAACCAATAATCTGAGGCCTTTTCTGGATCAAATCAGTGATTCAGATTCATTCTAAGGGAGTTTAAAGTTTCTTTGGTGACTGAAAGTTTTTTATTGTGAGTTCAGGAGGCCATCCAGATGAGGAACGGCACCAGGACGGCCAGCAGGACGCTCCAGGTGTTCACCATTTTCAGGTACAGCAGAAGACACGCCCCCAGCACTGCCGTCGCCTTAGCAACGGCCCGACTCAGCAGCAGAGCCCTGAGAGTTTTACAGAACTGATGGAGAGAAAAAAAGACACATTAATCAATTTAAACACATCTATTTTTGTTTATACTATAATGTCTTTTTAGCATATGTAGTTGTTTTAAATCTCAGGTTTTGTTTCTTTAAATGCCAATTTTACTTGTTTTCTGGCAGATTTGTGTTGCACAATTTATTTGTTATGGTCATTTTTAATTCTAATTCACATTTTAAAAGCTCACAGTGACTTGCAGGTTTCATAAAAACAGATAAATATTGTGTTTTGTTGCTGCTTTTTGCATTTTTGTGTTCTGGATCAATCAGATCCTAGACAAACAAGTTCACATTAAAATGCAGTTCTTTCATTTATTATTACCATTGTTTTATAATATTTTTGTACTAGTTTTGACGTCCCGGTGAGGTAAAAAGGTGTTGGTTCATATATAGTCATTAGTGTTGAAGGTTTTTCAGTGGGTAAACCGCGGCTCACGTCGCTTTAATCGACCTGCTCTACAGAAACAAAGAAGCTTTCATTGCAGCTCTGATCCTGGATCAGCTTTAGGAAACATTTCTTACAGCTTTAGGAACAAGTTCTTTCTGTTCTTCTCTGTTCTATAATGAGCCTGTAGGAACACTTTCTCTCTTTAATCCCAACAGAAACGGTTTGATGGGAAAACTTCACTTGTTGGCCAACTTTTGTTCGTTAACCCTTTAGTGTCTCCACTACTGCATTTAGAAAGAGTCTACAGTCGAGAATTCATCAGGTCTATGTCCAAGTCCTTAGTCCGAGTCTATAGTTTGAGTCTTTAGCCTGAGTCTATGTCCAAGTCTTTAATCCAAGTCTGTGGTTCCAGTTTTTAGTCTGGGGCTATGATCCAAGGCTTTAGTTTGAGTCTATGTCTTTAATCCAAGTCTTTACCCCATGTCTATGGTTCAAGTCTTTAGCCCAAGTCTATGGCGGAGTCTTTAGACTGAGTCTTTGATTCAAGTTTTTGAGACAAGTCTATGGTTCGAGTCTTTAGTCTGAGTCTTTGATTCAAGTTTTTGAGACAAGTCTATGGTTCGAGTCTTTAGTCTGAGTCTTTGTCCAAGTATTTAGCCCAAGTCTATGTCCAAGTCTTTAATCCAAGTCTGTGGTCCAGTTTTTAGTCTGGGTCTGTGATCCAAGGCTTTAGTCCAAGTCTATGTCCAAGTCTTTAATCCAAGTATTTAATTCAAGTCTGTGGTTCCAGTCTTTCGCCCGAGTCTGTGTCCAAGTCTTTACCCATGTCTATGGTTCAAGTCTTTAGCCCAAGTCTATGGCTTGAGTCTTTAGTCTGAGTCTTTGTCCAAGTATTTAGCCCGAGTCAATGTCCAAGTCTTTAATCCAAGTTTGTGGTTCCAGGTGTTAGTCTGGGTCTATGATCCAAGGCTTTAGCCTTAGTCTATGTCTAAATTTTTCATCCAAGTCTTTAATTCAAGTCTGTAGTTCCAGTCTTTAGCCCGAGTCTATGTCCAAGTCTTCAGCCAAAGTCTATGGTTCGAGTCTTTAGTCTGAATGTATGGTCCAAAGTTTTAGCACGAGTCTATATCCAAGTCTTTACCCCATGTCTATGGTTTAAGTATTTAGCCCAAGTCT
>NW_023417669.1:0-3880 GCF_002922805.2 Oryzias melastigma | reverse complement strand
AGCAAGAGCTGCTCCACGGCTACACAAGCAAAAGACTCTAAACGACACAATTATTTTACAAGATTATTGTAAAACACAGAAAAAAAAACAATTTATATTTAAACAAGTTATATAAAGTTATATTCTCTTCACAGCATGGAGGACAAAAGGGCTAAAAAAGATTCCCAATTACTAGATTTGTTTAAGATCTGATAATAAATCATTCATTTTAATTTTTATATTTTGTTTATTTGTTGTAAGAGTTCAGATTATTTATTTATTTAGTGTGTTCTTCTGTTGTAGTTTCAACATTTCATGATAGAAATGATGAACAAAGATCTGCTTTGATCAGTTGTAATGTACTCATGCAGTTCAATAAAAATATAATAACTACACAAAATTAAAGTTGTGAGTGTCGCTGTATTCCCTCCAAGCGCTCTGATTGGCTGAGAGGATGCTACCTGCCCCTCACTCTCCTCTTCTGTTAGCCTGTTCGGAGCTGCATCTGACAAATTCATTTTTAAAAAATGGCAGCTTTTCTGTTGGTTTTACTTCCGTAGCAACCATATTATTTATTGGTCGCCTGGAGGTGACGAACAGGTCGATATAATTTTTAGAAGAATTGGCAAAGATACGTTTTTAGATTTCCTTGGCAACTGAGGTTTTTTGTTAACCACGCCCACATTCCTAATTTGGTCATATCGTGTTACATATCATTTTGTTCAGCTTGAGCCACTGAGTCACAAATTAAATTTATGCAATATTATGTTGAGAAATGTGCAAGCGACAGGGAAACGCGACTTTTGCTAGCTCGCCATGCTAACGCCATTAACATCTAAGTTGCTTTCCAATGATGGTCAAGGAGTTAGGAGGAGATAGATTCAAATCCTAGGGAGTTTGAATTTGTAGCTGGTACTAAAAGTGTTTTTTTTTATTCAAGATGGCGGCCTCCTCCTGTGGCTGAAGGTCAAACACACTTCAGTTGTGGTTGTAAATTTGAGGAAAATCGCACAAAAGTCTTATTTTCTCATGGGAAAGTGTGGAAAAAAATTCCTAAATTTCCCACTTTGACACAAGAGGGCCATCCCATAATAATGTCAAAACTTCTTTTGGACATCCGCGACACATGTTTTGGTTTTTCTAGTGGATTTATATATGTATTTATTTTTGAGCCCCAATAAGAAATGTTGCCCACTCTCATTTGTTTCTCCCGCTATGATGTCATCATTTTTAAGGGGGGTGGAGGGGGATGGGCTCTGCCCCAATTTCATCTCCCCAGGCACTAGATGTGAGCAAATTCAGGGATATTTGTGCTCAAAGGCGCAGGAAGAAATAAGAATTTCAGAATGTGTGCAGAAAAGTGAAATAAAAAGCAAATGCTTTATAAATTACTTTTTTTTAAATCAGCTGATAATTAACCATTTAAAATGTGGAGCAAATGTTTATTTTCATTTTTCCAAGTTTCTGTTTTTTAAATGAAGATTCAGTATTTTTGTTTGGCCCTGCAGTTTCTATAAAATCCACCAGAGGGAGACAAAAATCCATTATCTGTAACTCAACGGTGCAGCTGCAGTTCTGCAGCATTCAGGCTCCAAACAGGAGAACGAAATGTTTTTAAAAATAAAAGAACACATCACATTTTTGTTAATTTATTTACATAAAAATAGAACATAACCATGGAAACCAATCTGTACACATAAAAACAGACACAGAAACATTCACACCGGAGCTTCAGCAGGCAGCAGCTCTGAAACAAACACCAGAATCCATCGGATGAACGTTTCCTGCAGGAACGTCCATCAAACTCCAAAGTTCTCCTGCGGGAACGTCCATCCATCTCCTTCAGGAAGTTCATATCACACCAGTAAAGAGCATGTTCTCCCTCAGACAGGAGCTCCAGGTACTTCTGCTCCTCACACATTCAGAACCTCAGCAGATCGTACAACATTACACATAAAACACTCCCAAATGGATCTTTTTATTCTTCTTCTGCATCTTATTTTGTAACTCCTCTGGCTCCTCCAGAATAAAACACTCTTGTTAAGCTCTTTAAGCCCCTCCTCCCTGAAACACTCTCTCCTGATTGGCCACTTTCAGGGAACTTTTGATTGGACCACGTTCTCATGAACGTTAGTCTTTAAATGATGATGTTCTTTTAAAAAATGTAAAACTTCAGTATAAAACATGTAAAAAAGTTTCTGGCTAAAACCAGGCGAGAATAAAAACAAACAAACAAACAACGACTTGTGTGAAGGAGACCCTGACCCGGATGGACCTGCTGGAAGTGGATCTTTGGTCCGTCGGTCAGCAGTCGTGTATAAATAATGGAGTCAGTCTGTGGAGAAGATAGATTCTTACACACCAGGAATTAGTTCTCTGTCAGGAACCTACAGAGGTCCAAATGGTTCCGGTCCTCAGGAGAACCGGAGAACCTGGCTCCGCCCTTAGCTGGCCATCCACAGGGTGAAGGGGATGAGGAGGGTGGGCAGCGCCGTGCTGTAGGACACCCCCAAACACGCCATGGAGAGCAGGCCCAGCAGCACCGTCACCGACATGGTTCTCCGGTCCCGGATCAGAGACTTCAGCCACTCGCAGAACTGAAAGAGAGGAGGAGCCGGGAGTCAGAGGTTCTGTTCAGGTCCAGGTCTGGAAACCAGATTTATGCACAAATTCTGTTGTTTCTTAGTGTTACAATAAAGTTTTGAATGAATTGTGCTTAGAAACAATAAAACTTTCAGCAATGTTTAGAATTATATAGAAGTTACAAACAGAAAATCTTCATAGAAGTTCAATATGACAGAAGTACCTGATGGTTTTTACTATAAATGTTCTTAAAGTGTAGTAAACTACTCTCATGAGTACCACTAAAGTAATACTTTAATGTAACTAACTACTTTCAGGGGTAAATCCCTCCTGTTTGCCCCCAGTCACCCTTTAATGAGGGTGGGGGTGCAGACTGGACCCCCATCCAGACGGGATGAAGGAGGAGGAGAACCTCCATCTGCTCCTCATTACTGCTCCACTTAGGAGTTTGACTGAGTGACAGCTCGATTGACCACAAAGAAAAACCTCCTGAGGACCATTTAGAACTTTATCCCTGAATACTAGATAGAAAAACATACTTTAAATAAATGTAAACATATCAACTTTATCCGTCATGTACCAAAAGTATTTAATATTTGGAAAATAATGAACTTTGAGGACACAAAAATCATCCACTAACGATGATAAAATCAACATAAATGAAGATAAAAGTGTCGTCTGCAAATGTGTTGAGTTTTCAGGAGGATTTAAAAACATTGAAAAACATCAAAGTAAATCATTTATGATTTTATGATGAACAAACTCTTATTAGAAAATGTTTGGATAGACGTAAGTATGAACTCTGCCAACATGTCAACGACTGAAAGGCTTTAATAGCGAATGCTAACAGGGAAGCTAACCGATAAAAACAGATCATTTAATATAATGAATACAATAACGGGAGAAGAAATTATTAACACAAATCTGTAACATTTTACAGCTTTTTGTCCTTTACTGTAACTGAAAATGATTAGTTATTGGTATATTTAGTCTTTATCCGTGCTACACATTCTCACTGCCAACTGGACATATATACATATATGGACGTACGGTTCGGGCCCCTCTGTGCCACTTTTTAAGGTTTTGGGTGTCCCCAACTCATAGTTTTGGCTGTTTTCCATTAAATCATGGATTTCCAACCTCTGGGCTCCAAACCGGTAACAGTCCACGGGCCGCTTGGTACCGGGCCACAGATAGAGGACAAAAAGGCATGAGCTAATCAGGGTCCCCAACCGTTGTGACACGGAACCAGATTAGGGTTGGAACCTTAATCCTGGGATCCTGTTCCTGGGGAGGCTGTATGGAGTGTGCATTGACC
>NW_023417668.1:9378-12211 GCF_002922805.2 Oryzias melastigma | reverse complement strand
ATCTCCATGTCGCTGATGTTACCTGATGAGAGAAAGAAGGAAAAAAGGGATTAGAAAGAAAAACTTCGAGGAAGTCTGTAAATGAGCCATTAGAAGGGAGATGAAAAGTACAATTTATGGCTTTTTTTTTTAGATCTACTTGTACAAATGCTACATGTGACTCTTTTTGTTTATAATGTATTCTTCTCACTTTTGTCGAGCCATAATCTCTGAACTATTGACAGGTGCAGAAACAAAGACTCACTCTGCAGAAAATTCTGTATTTTGAGTTTTAACAAAGTCATTTTCTCAAAATAAAATATTTTAAGATTAAAACTGCTTTTCTGAGTATCTCTTTATTTAAATTGTGATAGATCAGGTGCAGAAAAAGCTCAGGTTTGTGATATAGAAACTGCGATGGCTGGTCCATAGTCTCTTTTTTTTTTTAGGTACAATTCTGATTCACTTGCCCACAAATAGATCCATTGGAGTCTTTGTTTTCCTCGTCTGAGCTATAAACTGAACAGCTGGATAGCTCAGATGTTGCTCACCATTTTCTCTCACCGCTAATGTTAGCTTGATGTTGTGAGGGGCTATTAGCTAGCAGGAGAGCGTGTAAACAAAGGAATGATATTGACGTACAGCTACTTCCGGGCCAACAGTCCCGCCCCCACCAGAAGCGAATTTCTGCAGAAATATGTCTTGAAAACAACAAGTTCTTTTTCATTTTGGCTAAAAACGGCATAATCATAATTAAAAAAAACAGAGGGCACAATCTTAAAATGGATAAAAATGTAGTTAGAGTGGGACTTCAAAAGGACTGTTTGATCCAACTAGTTGATTTTCTGTCTTTTTTTAACACGTTCAAATAACAAAGTGATAAAACTTTGTTCAGCTGATGGTAGTTTTAGTGGAATTGTAACTTTTCAATGTCTATTTATATCCAGATTACAAAAACAAAACAACTCCAAGAGCTCATCTTTATGATAAAAATAGCACAAATTAAAAAAAAACATATCAAATCTTCACTGAAAAAGGGGAAATATTAGATCAATTAACAAAAGCTCTGTAATTTGCTACATTTAAAAATATTACTTTTTATCAAAATAAATATTTAAGTTGAGTAAACCATCAGTTCAAAATTTTAGTATTAAGAAAACTAGTGATAATTTTAAATGTAACTAATTACAAAACTTTTGTTAATTGATCCAATAATTCACTTTTTTCAGTGTAGGTAAAGTCATGGTCAACCTTATGAAGCCACTTTCTCCCAACACAAAATATTTCCTGCACATCACAATCCAACATATTACAAAGCAGAATAATTGTTTATTTACATGTTATTTACAGTCGTTGTTTACATGGCATCAGACACAAGTTTCACTTTGCTATCGGCAAAAGTGAAATAATCACAGCACATTGAGGGTTAAGTCCTTCTGCCAGCGGCCTTGAGGAACTCCGTTATAACAGCAGGGAACAGAAAGTAGATATTATTGATACGCAAACTGTACATTTGTGTGTGTAATATGAAGAAAATACAGTAAGATTTAAAAAAATGCAAATGAAGATATGAAGCTTTAAGAACGCTGATGTGAAAAGGCCAAAAGCAGACGGTTGGAAGCCCTAAAGACCAGGCATGTTTCTTTACAGGTTCTTCAGATCCAGCTATCATCTCCCCCTTTCCAACTCTTTGATCTGAAGACATGAAATCAAAGCTTTTTATGTCGCAAAAAACAATACAAGAAAAATCTGACAAAAAGCAATCTTGCATTAGAAAAAGCTTAATTTTAAACAATGTATTCCTCTATGCAAATCGATAAATGTTTCTGAAATAAATAGAAGCATTTACAGCATAGAAGCAGTTTTTTAAAGTCCTTTTCTAGGATGGAAATGGTGTTTTTAACATGTTCTTTTGGCATTTTTCTAATGATATAAGGAAAATTAAGATTAAAATGATATGTCTGTGTACTCATTTATTCAAATCGTGGAGAGTCAGGAGCAGATGAAAAAATTCAGTTTGAAAAAGTTTAATTGTGATGTAGAAAATACACCACATGCTCCCTGCTCTCAAAAATGGGGAGGGGAAGAGGGAGCGGGGTTGCTCTGCACCTTAAGTCCCGCCCACAACTCAGAAGCAAATTTCAAATGAACTCCTGCCGCTCTGCAGAAACTATATATGAGAAAACAACACCTTTTTTTAGATTTTGGCTACAAACCGCATAATTGTAATTAAAAGACCAGTGGGATCGCTTTTAAAAATGGATAACATGATCAGAGTGGGAAATAAATAATAAAAAAATGAACTAAATATTTGGGTGAAACTTTTTAATCAAAGCTGAATTCATTGAATATCACTGAAAATTTTATGCTACATTCTGGAATTTTTCCATCCTTGGAAACAGAAGAAAAATGTTTTCAAGAATATTTACTTAAATGAATTCACTAATGAAGTATCATCTAACAGTAAAACAATCTAATTAGTGTCAATAATCATCATTTTCATGTGTTTTTGACTCACATTTGTGCACTTTAGTGTAAACAAATAGAAGAGTATATAGAAACTGTACATTTCTACTAACTGATTATGTGTCAATAACACAATAGATATGAAAAAGTGTAAAAGCAGAAATAAAACACTTACATGATGACATTCTCTGTGCATCCATCGCTGAAATCAATCTTCTTGGTTAAATATTTTCATCCTAGATCTGACAGAAGTCTTTGCTACACCTTGAAATGTTAGTTTAAAACTCACAGCCTGTATTTTACCCTCAGAGAACAAAAAAAAAAAGATGACTTCATAACCACCTTTGACAGTGTCAGTCACTCTTGAGGCACGCCATTGAGTTTGAAA
>NW_023417668.1:0-1224 GCF_002922805.2 Oryzias melastigma | reverse complement strand
TCCATGTAGCGATGAACTTCTGACAATAACTCCTCCCACGCTCGGCAGGAGTTTCTTGTGTATGAACACATTTCTGGGAGAATAAAACAGCTGCAAATTTGACGTGTGAATCGCCTTCGGTGGGAACGTAACATCGGTTTACAAACTCAGAATTTTAAATCCACAAATGTCATGATCTTGAAAAGAAAAACTAATCTCCATAAGTGACTCGTGAAAGCGTTTGCTCCAGTGAGATGTATCTGCAGTGAGTCAGACCAGCAGGGGGGCAACTGCTATTGAAGCTGTGATTGGTTGCACCCACCTGACTCAGGTTTCTACTGGTGTGTGTGGTTTGAAAATAAAAATAAAGTAAATTAAGGAAAAGGCTGGTCCTAAAGGTCTGAAGTACTGTTTCAACTCCACAGCAGGTCATTTCCTTGGAGGAAAAAGAGGAAAATGTCAAACATTTGCCCTTTTTCTGCTTTATTTTGCTGATTTTCTTTTTTTCCCCCTCTCATAGGTATTACTACGACGGCGACATGATTTGCAAGGTCCAGGGCAAGCGCTTCGTCTACAAGTTTGTATGCGACTTACGGACTCTGATTGGCTACAGTGCGGCTGAGCTCAACAACCTGGTGACGGAATGCGAGCAGAAGAAAGTGGCGCGCCTGCAGATGCACGGCATCGGGCAGCCCATCACCACGGTGACCCTGGCCACAGCCACGCTGGACAAGGAGAGCTGAGGACACTGTTGGGTTTTAGACACAAAAACTGCACAGCTGACTCCCTGATCGCCGGGGGGGCAGCTTTTTTTTTTTTAGAATCGTCTTCGTAGTTTCAATCGGCTGAAAGTTGGGACTGGATTCTTCAGCTTTCCTCCAAATCTACCCCGAAGGCTGTTGAAGATGAGTGCTGGTGTGACTGCAACCCAGTTTCTTTTGTAGAGCTGAAGACTTTTCACTGTACATAATGATACTCCCATGTTTTTCATAGCCACGGGGGCGCGTGTATTTTCATATTTTCCCATTTCTAGAGAATTCCTTTTTGTATTTTATTCCAGTGAATTGCTCCTAAAAACCCTGTCCACCCCGGGAGGGGCAAATAAACCCATTTACTTTGTTTTTCTAAACATTTGTGTCTATGACATTCACACTTTTTTTTTTACATTCAAAACTTTTATTCATGAGTGTAGAAAGCGTTTTCTTTACTCCAAGCAAACAGTTTTTTAAACTACACACAGAATCG
>NW_023417667.1:10732-12227 GCF_002922805.2 Oryzias melastigma | reverse complement strand
TTCATGATAGCTTTGTATTTGCTTTGTTCAGCTTGCTTTATGCTTTAAACTTTGCATTAGCTATTGTCGTTGGATCTGGTCATCAGAAAAGTCCTTAGCAACAGCTGCTAGAGGCGCTAGCTCGTGTTATCTTACAGGACACGGAGAAGCTTTTTGCTGAGTAGTACATAGACATGAACAAATGTTCAATAAACGTGTTTAGAAGACATAGACAATGGTTTAAAGACATGGACAATAGACCAAAAATAGAAAATGGACCAAGACAGACAATGGACCAAAGACATAGACAATGGACAAAAGACATAGACAATGGACCAAAGACGTAGACAATGGACCAAAGACATAAACAATGGACCAAAGACAGACAATCGGCCAAAGAAGTAGACAACAGACCAAAGATATAGAAAATGGAACAAAGACAGACAAAAACAAGTTTTTAAAAAGTTTGAATATGTTAAAATCCTGGAGAAACCGCAGCACCGTTGTACCTCCATCTTCCTCTTTTTGTTTTGACCCCTCTCCTGTAACTGCTGGCCAATGACTGATAAGATCTTTAGTCCCATGTTTTTGTTTTTTTTTTGTTTGTTTTTTTACTAGCCTTGATTAAAAGCAGGTTGGTCCGCTTGACGGCAGAATAAATACAGACCAAACGCAATCTTCAGGACTTTATCCGGAACAAATAAGTGGACATAGTCCGGACAACAGATTCTCCAGTCCGAATACACCCTAAATTTGTAAGGAACCAAAAGTGATTTTTTATTTTTTTTTATTTATTTTTTTTTTTGGGAGGTACACATATCTTTAGTTGCAGTTGTAGAAACAAACCTAATATGTGTATGAAATTTTTCGAAGATCATTTGGACCAGGGTTAGGCAACTCAAGGACCACATTCCTGCATGTTTACCAACATACCTTGATCTGGCGTGTTCTGACACACCTGAACCAGGTAATGTCATGAGTAGGGCTTGGATATCTGGAAATCATCCAGACACAGTGGACCTTGAGGCCTGGAGTTGCCTATCCCTGACTTGAACAAAAGTTTTGTTTTCCAGTTTTGCGCAAAAATGTGAAATTCGCCAAATTTAACACCTTGTCACAAAATGACCACCAAGCAGTAGATTAAGTGCTCATCCTATAATGTTTTCAAACCTTCCATTGGATATCCCAAACAAATGTGTTTTGATTTTGTTAGTAGATTTTAAAATATTTTTTGGAGCTCTGCAATAGATTTTGGTGCCATTTACTATTATTGTTTTTGACAATTTGATTCTGTGATGTCATCGATTTTTTTCTAAAGTGATTCTTTTTTTTTGTTCAATTTTTGCCCAAAGACAATGTTTGACAACAGATTTGCGAAAAACCCAAATAAAAAAATAATGATCCCTGCAGTCCCATCCTGGGTTTCCTTTTGCAATTTCTAGGCACAAATTTGACAAATTCCGGAACACGTGAAAGCCGGCTAAGAAAAACTGGCTGCTATATAGACTGCAGGAAA
>NW_023417667.1:5572-7904 GCF_002922805.2 Oryzias melastigma | reverse complement strand
GTTGGTAGGAGGAGCCAGTCGTTGCTCTGGTGAACTTCATTTGAAGCACCACCAAGAATGGAGACCAGTTTCATTATTTCCTGGATGGTCCCCAGAGTCATTACAGGTTGTTTGTCATCGGCTGAACTGTGGTTCATTTGTTTCTGAATCATCCAAAAGTGATAGAAGAGAAAGACCTGTGTGGGGGATCAAACCAGACTGCATGAAGAGTATGTCTTTGTGGAGGGAATGTGTGGACGAGTACGATTCTTCAAGCTCTGTCCAGATAAACATCACCTGCTCAGGTAACAACTGTTTTCTCTTCAGTGTTTGACTGTTTAGAAGAACAACATCTCCACACAGAAACACCACGAGGTGTTAGCAAAAGACTTCAGAAGACATTTTTAAAACCTTGATCTTGATCTTCTTCTCTGGATCCACAGACTCCATCAGGCTGGTGAATGGAGACAATCAGTGTTCAGGCAGGCTGGAGGTGAAGTCTAACAACTCCTGGTCCATAGTGTGTGAAGATGACTTTGACCAGCAGGATGCAGAGGTGGTCTGTAGGGAGCTGGGATGTGGGGCTCCTTCAGTCCTCCAGGGGGCGCTCTATGGAGAAACAGAGGCTCCAGAGTGGAGCAGAGAGTTCCTCTGTGAAGGTCATGAGTCTGCTTTACTCCATTGTAAAAGTAGCAGTTCATCTCAGAAGTTCTGTTCTTCTGGTAAAGCTGTTGAGCTCACCTGTTCAGGTAGAGGAGAAGCTTTAGTTTTAGTGCTGTTAACAGAATGACTTCTTTATTTTTACCTCACTTTCTGTTTTCCTCCAGTCTCTTTAAGGTTGGTGGGAACAACCAGCCGCTGTGCTGGAGTTCTGGAAGTGTTCTACAGCAAAGAGTGGAGACCAGTTTATGACTATAAATCAGAGGAGAACTGGAATCATGAATCAGCAACTGCAGTGTGTTCATGGCTGGATTGTGGTTCTTCTGTGTTCCAAGAAGTCACAGAAGATTCTACACGGAGATATGTGTGGAGTATCGACTCCTCCTGTTGGAAGTCACTTTCTGATCACTGTGTCTTTGGTTATTATTATAGTGAGGACAGACTGGAGGTTTCATGTTCAGGTAAACTGATGTTTTTATATATTAAACTATGGACAAAGTTAACTATCAAAATGAGACGTTTTCTCAAAGACAAAGTTAAACACAAAGTCATTCTTTAACAACAGACATTACAAATGAAAAAATTTAAAATATGAAAAACTTTTTTCAAATCAAATTCATACATTGTAAACTTGAAAGAATTATTGAAGATTTGAAAACAGAAATTGAAAGTCTAAAACTTTATTTATACATTCAGAGCTTCCAAAATGTTACCATTTAAAAATATATATATATATTTTACATTTATTTTTCTTTCTCTCCCTCTTCACTTTCACTTCTCAATTAAACATTTTAATTCTGACTTTTGGATTTTGCTGTTGAGTCTAGTTTTATGTGGAGGACGAGTCTTTGAGCTTATTGAAACCAGAGGGAGAGAAATGAAAAAAACACGAGTTAAAAATACAAATAAACCAGTGGTATTTGATAACAATTTAAGGTTTAAAGTTTTTCTTAATTATTCAAGTTTTATATTAAAACTTTTATTTTTCTAATGATCACATTTATAATCTGTTTTTCATTCAGTTATAACTGTTCCTGATTTGACTCCATACTTTAACCCTGTTAACTTTAAATTCAGCCTGAAATCAATGAAGAACACTGAGATACTGGAAAGGCTTCATAGAAGAATATGAAATAAACATTTACTTTATTTAAAAAAACATCTCACAAATTTAGTCTGGACTTTTTATCCATCCATCCATTTTCCTGACTGCTGTGTCCCTTTCGGGGTCGCGGGGCGCCGGAGCCTAACCCGGCTACTGATGGGCGAAGGCGGGGTACACCCTGGACAGGTCGCCAGTCTGTCACAGGGCCTCAATCACACACCCATTCGCTCACACATCCACACCTAGGGGCAATTTAGAGTCACCAATTAACCTATGAGGCATGTTTTTGGACGGTGGGAGGAAGCCGGAGTCCCCGGTGAAAACCCACGCATGCACGGGGAGAACATGCAAACTCCACACAGAAAGGTCCCAGCCGGGAGTCGAACCGGGGCCTTCTCGCTGTGAGGCAAGAGCGCTACCCACTGCGCCACCGTGCAGCCCCCCTGGACTTTTTATGTAATATTTATTATTGATTATTGATGACATCACTGTGCAGTAGATACAGCCGGATTTGAAGACACTATTTTTTCCTTGAAGGTCTAAATATAGGAATGGAGAGAAGCTGGAGGGGTAACGAAGCAATTTGGA
>NW_023417667.1:3992-4814 GCF_002922805.2 Oryzias melastigma | reverse complement strand
TTATACCAACAGTTTAGTCTTTGTTCTTTAATCTATAAATGTCTTGAATTTTTACAAAGTCTGTGTTTATATTTTAACCAATTTTATGTAAGAGGAAATAATGTGTAAATAATCTCTGATTTAGACAATACGGATTAATTAAAAATATTTGAGTTTCATAACTACATTTATTTTTTAGGGAATAATATTTTTTAACAGAATCTGAAAATGTATAAAGATTTGTTTAGAGACTTTTGTTGTGTCTTTTGGAAAGTTTAATTTTATTTAAAAAATATATATTTTTTGTTCTTTTACATGTTAATGTGTTTTTAAAATGTAAATTAACATCAACTTAATTACTGGAAATAAACAATTCATAATAAAATATATGTTTTTTGTGTAGTTTAAATGTTAAATAAATGCTATTGTTACTTTTATTGTGAAAGTCAACTGATCTATTCCAGATGTGTCCTCACTAACTGCATTTCCACTTAATGTAGAATTATGTAAATTGGATTTACAATAAAAATAAATTGCATGATAAAAGCATTCAACTTAAAGTGTAGATAACTACTCACATATATTAAGAAGTTTTTACAAAACTTTATTAGAAACACTTATTTTCTAATTAAATGAGTCACATGAACAACAACCAGATCTCACGTTTAGCTGCACAGTGTCTTAGGAACAACATTTTGATCACCTCTGGATTTCTGACCAAAAGTAGACGATCCTGTGAAGATGTTGATCAATATTTCATTGTTAGGTGACAATACATTTTAATATCTTATAAATGTATCAACATGTGTTGAATGTTTGAACTAACAACATTGTTTAAGTCTC
>NW_023417667.1:0-1406 GCF_002922805.2 Oryzias melastigma | reverse complement strand
CAGAGAAATAACAGTTAAGAAAATTAACTACTGTGGTAATAAACCAAAAATGTGATGTCTTAAGAACTTCAAAAAAGCCCACAATCTTAAAAATAACTAAATAAATAAAACTGATAAATTAAAACTAATAATGATATCAGCTATTCATGAACACTCATCAAATTTTATGCTAAAACAAAATCATCATTTATTTTTAAGAATTTTAAATGAGGAAAGGAATCACATTTGGTCAAAAATGTTCTATAGCTCTAAAGATGTTAAAGCTAAAGTCACTAAACTTTATCACATGACTAATTATCACTTGTATAACAAGAAAATCGTTTTTTTTCCTAGTTTATATTTGCTGTATTTTTACTTGTTTATTAAAGCTACTTCACAGAAGTGTTTTATTTAAGTTTTTAATGATAAAAGAAGGTTATTGAAATATAAATAAGGGACAACACAAATCTGTTTCTTCAATTTATTCATGTTTTAAATGTCTTATAAAAGTATCGGATCGGGACTCGGTATCGGCAGATACACAAAATCAAATGACTCTGAATTGGATCGGGCCCCAAAAAACCTGATCGGGACATCCCTACTAATATAGGCTGAGTGGTTTCTTGTGGGTGATTATCAGAGTCAGGTGAGCTGCATCCGGGAAATGTGCGCTGGGGAAGCTGGGAGATGTAGTGTTAGAACTCTGGGGATGGCTCCCACCAGTGAGCAGAGGGGGAGACAGAGCTCTGAATCCTGACAATAATCCCCAATAACATATAATCCCCTATTAATTTGTCCTTAAATAATTCATTTTCATTTATTATTATTATTATTATGGTTCAAAGAATGCAGGCTGATTGGTTGGCTCTCATACATTTTAACTTCATCATATCTGTCCCTCATTGAAAAATGTTTAGACACCCCTATAATAGGCTGACATTTACATATAGATGACAATCGCATCTTAAGCTGAAATTCATTAATAGTGTCCTTATTCCTTCTTTATCTAATGGAGTGTTAATTATGCTTAGTTATTTTTAAAGAAAATTGTGAAAACTCCCAGCAGTTGTCACCTCCTTTCTTCCACATTGTCAAACTCCCTTTCAATCACATCTATCCTCAGTTCTCTGCTTCCTTTGAATCCCATTACCCACTCAATCAGCTTTCTTTTCCAGTCCTTTGAATTTGGTCCTGAACCTCTCCCCATCAAACCTCTGGATAGACATAATGACTTCTGATGTGCTTTCTCACCCCCACCCCCTTGTCTTGTTCATGGTGAGGCTGTTATTTTCACACCATGTCATCAGACTGAACACCACCCTCCTCCAGACTTCTTCATCCCTGCCCGTGATCCGTCCTATCATCGCAGTGTCATCAGTAAACTCCAGGATGGTGTTTGTTTTTGTGGTGGGTGACAGTCATGTGTG
>NW_023417666.1:9984-12227 GCF_002922805.2 Oryzias melastigma | reverse complement strand
GCGGCGTCACGCCGCTTTTCTCCTTCAAAATCTACTGGAATTACGTTGATCATGTTAATGGTTATAGTATGTTAAAGATTTCGTGTTTAATCGTCACCAGTGACACCGTAGGTGTTAAAGGGTTAAGGGACTTGATCCAAAACATACATCTCAGTGAGAAAGGAGAGGACATGGGGCCTGACTGCTAAAGTTTTGGATGAGCAAACAGACCGGGATGAGCTACTCAACGTGGGGATGGCAGCAGGACAAACCACTCCTCTGATAGTCAAGGAGGATGGGGACGGATCAGAGACTCAATGGAAACTATATAAACCAACTGACTGTCATGAGACGGACTCTACACGCAATGGAGACGCACCATAGACGTACCAGTGTAAATTCGGAGTAACAGTCAGGTTAAGGGCCAAACACTTTTCACTTGAACAGCATTAACGGGGTCCTGGCGCAGGGATAAAGGGGGGTTGAAAAAAAAAAACATTAAAGGGTAACCAAACTCTAAAATCAACTTTTTTCGGCTGTTGACTTCTCTAAAAATGGGGCTTTAAAAGTGATGTCTGTTAGTTATTGCCACATTTTTTGACAAATTAAAATAAACGTATTTAATTCCTGAAAATGTTGTCAAAAAGCGTCTGTGTGCTGTCCCCTACAGGTCGAAACGACGTATTACAATTGAATTTTGTGATTGGTCAAACCATTTAAGTCCTGCGTCATGATCTGCAGCTCCAGTAATGATAACAGTCGTGTTCTCAAGCCCCATCCCTTTGACTTTTTTTTTTTATTTTTTTATATTTCGGGTGTGGGTGGAGTCAGCCTCCGACCTCCCTGTTTGGTTACCCTTTAAAAATCAGTACGACGTCACACCTACTTCACTCTTACGTGTTAAGTGCTCGCTATGATCTGTTGCTCGCAGCATTCCCTTAGAAAACATTTTATGAACATCTTTGATCTGTATGCTCATGATTGGTCAACAATCTTAAATCTTTGTGTGGGAAACATGCGTACCAGATTTTTTTTAACTGTATCCACCCGTAAGAGAAGTTGTGACTGAAGCATTAAGTATTGCATTTTTCTTCAATTACAGCTGTTTATTGCTGCCTCTAAAGTGTCTAACAATTGTTAAAAGCACACAAACCTTTACAGACCCTCTATTATATTTAAAATGTTTAAATTTACTAACACATAGATGGACAAAAAAAGTTCATAAAAATTATGAAAAACAGTTTTAATTATCATTATTTATCATTTTTCTTCCACAAAGGCTAATTTGAGGACCCGAAGCACCAGTTGAGAGGCACTCGAGCAGAACTTTGTTCAAACCACAGCACTACCAAATATGATTCAACGCATGCAAAAAAAAAAGCATCACAACAACAAAACATGCTGGATGGATGAAAGTGAATGATTAAGTTTGGCAGCATGAGCAAATGTTGATGAAAACAAACAGGTTAGAGTGATGGGCGGGGCTAAACTTTAGGGTTTAAAAAAAAGATGTCAAGATAAAAAAGATTTCATCATTAAATCAGTTATGGGGTGTAAAGGATGTTATTCAGAATGCATGAGTTAAAAGGGCATCACTACAATTTAAGAGTCAAAACTGCTGAATTAGACTAATCTTAGAGCTCTAAACAAGACCTAGACAGCTTTCAAACCTACTTTAGGGGGAAATTCATGTGGAAAAACATGTTGGCAATCCTTTGTTAGAAGCAACTCAAGGCCTGATTTTTTCATTGATTTTGAGCAACTCTTTAAAGTATTACTGTAGTCACTTTTATCAACTATTAAAGAGTTTTTCCTCATTAGCAGAGGGGTACCAACATTTTTCTTCACGTGTAATCCTCCCACAACTTCATGCCACTTTAAAGTCTTCACGGATGCACGTGTACTGCCTGAAATTCCACTCAGTTATTCAGAATTATCACCAGGGACGGTTTGGACAGGGAATGATGGAGTGCAACACCTCCCGAATGGCATAATGAAAACTTAAAAGCAGCAGCTAAGATGATGAGGATGAGGTTCGTCAAGCTACGATGCATCAACTTGGGATGGAGTTGCGGGGCGGGGGGGCTGGCACTGCGGCGGACTACTGTACCATCTGGGCGTTGGTTGCCATGTTGGTGTCTTTCAGGGCATTGATGGCGCTCACTATACTGTTCTTACTGTTGTTGGTAGAAGGCTGGGATAAAAACGCAAACACTCAAAGTGAAACACAAAAGCTACACAAACAGAGACATTCCAATTACACT
>NW_023417666.1:0-9958 GCF_002922805.2 Oryzias melastigma | reverse complement strand
ATGTTGTCTACGGCTCCCGGGCTGTTGACAGCTAAACAGGATAAATGAGGGGGTGAGTGCCAAAGAATGGCCTCTAGATCATCCTTTTTACTGCCTCACTAACCCTCTATGCCTGTGCCACTTAACTACACAGTGATACCCCTGAGGCAGAGGAGATGGACAGGGAAGCGGGAGGAAGAGAGTGCGGAGAGATGAGAGGCTGCTCGGAAAGCTCACATCTGACTCAGACAGAGCAAATCCACAGCAGACGAAAGACTGACTAAAAGTTGAGACAAGGAAGTTAGAAGCAGTGTTTCTTAAATTTGTGGTAGGACAAAAAAGGGAATCTGCTTCTTTACATAAGGCACACATACGTGAATTTGTAAAAAATAAAAAAAACCCTTCACATAGCTTAAAATAAAAGAGGTAAAAAAAGAGTTAGAATGGAGAAGAAGAGATGTTGGACAACCTTACCTTGGCAGAATCCGACTTCTTGTTGAGTAAACTTTTGCATGCTGTGAAAATAAAAGAGAGAAAGGAAGAGAAACGGGTAGAAAACTGAGTGTTATGGTTGACGAGAGCATCCTAGCCGATCTACGCAATTCTCAAGGGTCTGTTGAAACCTGGATCTGAGCCTTGCTATATCTATGGAACTCCATTAACTCTGCTTTTGTGACAAAGTAAGCCTGGATGTTTCCACAGAATCACATGCTTTTAATGGATTTCTTGTGCCCACTTTCAACTGGCTGAAAAGGTTGCTACACCCTGCAGAACCCATTCACATCTTAGACCGTTCACTGCCATCTGGGGATAAAAAGGAAACCTGAGAGCAAAGTAAACTTCCTCAACCTATTTCCTGTCTGGAAGACCCCAGCAGATGGAGAAAGAGTTCTGGTCAGATTCGCCCTGCCGCCAGGACCGACGGTGCTGAGATAGGTTAATGTAAATCATCGATTTCCGTTAAGGGCTCCAGTCCGTTTCCTGTCAGTCTAAAGCTCTCAACTCCCCCCTTGCTCCCATTTCGCTTGTTTTCTACTGACACGAACACACAGGTTCCCAAAACCTTATCTTGTGTTTCTTACCTTCTACAATGAACCGAGACGGGGAAGGAAGGGGGAGGGTTACGAGAAAGGGCTCAACATTTTACCACAACAGAGCAGAGATAAGGGCCAGAGCATTTACTTGAGCAAACAATATGAAGTGACAACTCATGCTCCCTGATCTTGGTTGAAATGTAGCTTTTATCTTGGCCTGGCCATGCAGCATCCAAAGAAAAATAAACATGATGAAGGAGAAGTTGTTTTTTTTTTTTTTTAAATTAGGAATAGAAACTGATCAGAGCTTAAGCATCTGCTCTTCATCGAAATGAGTCTTCCAAACGCTTGCTGCGTGACAGTGGAGATGCCTCATTCATGTGCTCTTTGAAGTCATGTGACTTCTTAAGGAGACCAACTTTAGGAAGAAGGTGCAACAGCTTGCTAAAGATCAAACATGGAGCATCTGAATGTGCATCTCCCCAGAATATTTTTAGAATTCAACTGCACAGGTCACCCACATGCAAGAGGCAGCAAGACAAACAACCTTTGAGAAAACAGAGAAATGCTGCGTATGAGCACACCCCACACATTGTACTGAGAAGTCATTGGAAGAACAGAAACACAAGCCTTGCCTTCACCAAACTTTAAAAAGTGCAAAGAAGCGGTACTAGTAAAGTGTTGGATGTTTGCAGTGATGAGTGACATTTGAACGACAAAAAGCCAAAGAAAATAAAACCAGACCTGGATGAGTTAAAAAAAATAAAAATAGGAGAAGACTAGTCTGGAGTAATGATGGCACACATGATATTTACAGAAACTTACAACTTGGTCCAGTCTCAGAGGAAGCCCGCATTTGGAGGGCTTTAGCTGACAATCAAAGCACCACACACAACCAGAATCTCACCACACCATTCACACACACACCTTTCCTTCTGGAGGTTTACAGATCTAGGTCATCTCTGGTTAAGAGTTCCCTAAAAAGAACCTATAGAGACATCTAAGCACGCTGAAGAGCAGAGAAGATTCTTTGATCTAAAAGGAAGTGACAAAGAATCCAGTCTGCTCCACATTGCCTTTCTAATGTTCACAATCCATGGAGCCACCGTTGGAATCGCAGACCTTGGTCACCAGCTCCACTCGGTAGGATGAGAGAAGAGCCTGTTTTTAGTACTTTCAAGGGACCTTTGGAAGTACTGAAACAGGCCTCGACAGAGGGAACGAGACGTCTCCACTCCAAAGAGGGTTACTCGCTTCAAAAAAGCTGAGAGCAACCCTTCAATCCTCAATCTTAGTCATTAACTGTATATTGAGAACTGGACTGAGTGACCCCTCCTCCCTCGCCTTCCAAATAGGAAATACCTGCTGGCTCCAAGAAGCCAAAATCCCAGACTTCTTTTGAGAAATAAACAGCTATTACTCAGTCATTCTATTCATCAGAATATCTAATCCTAATCGCTAATCCTATTTTCATTTTATGTTTGCTTAATCGCAAGTTATAAACTGACCAATCAGGTGCCTTAAAGTATGTGGTACCCATTGGCCCCCACCGTGAACGTTTGACAGATTCTCCTGAGCCGCTTTCAGTGAAAGGGGTGTAGACTTCCAACAAGCTCACTTATCGTTGGTGACAGTAGTTGCTATAGAAACGTTGACGACTTGGATCAATAACTGTCGAATGGTTCCAATATGGCAACGTCCATATTGTGGTAAAATGGCAACTACGTTGGTTTCATTTTGGAGCCGGAGGTAAGGCATTTTCTATTGGTGACATCACACCCGCTCTGTTCAGTTCTCCATATACAGTCAATGGCCGTGGTCAAAGCCTCTCCCCTGCAGCCCTTCTCCCACCTGACCCAGGTCTGACGATGGCAGCACGCCAACCCAGCTCTTGCCGGCCCCCAGCAGTGTCAGTTCCCGCCCTCAGGATACATGCCCCTCCTCGTCCCCTGCCTCAGTTGCCCTGTGCCCACTGGCTCGAGGGGAGGGGGCACATGGTGGGCGTAAGAGGTCAGTTGGAAGTAGGATGGAGCTTTCTTAAGGTGAGATCTAATGTGGAGAATGAAATGTTGCGTATGACTAGAGATGAATGGAAGTTTAAATGTCAAAGGTGATTTTTTTTGGCAAAAGCTAAACTAAATTAATTACTGAAGGATTCTTTTCTTTAAAGCAAAAGTCTAAATGCCAGATATTAAGTATGCATGCATATATGTATGTAGAGGATGAGGAAGCTTGGCAGAGGCTGCATGCAGGAGTTTGGAGAGAGGAGGAATGGGCCCTGGCCTGCACCATGGAGCCATGATACAGGTGAGTGTGTGGAGAGGGAGTGGATGGGCGTGTCTTCTGGGACGTACCTTCCTGAGCCAGTGAGGCCGTGGAGGAGGCGGCAGCAGCAGAGTTGGTATGCTGCCGGCCCACTATTGGACAGAAACGCTAAAGTTGGGAGGAGCTAAACAAAATAGGCAGGTCTGTCTCGGGGTGTTCAGTGGTGGGCCAAGAAAACTACAGGGAGTGCCGGCTACAGCCCGGATACATCCAACATATGAAGGAAGGAGGGGGCTAAGGCAAAGATTAGCACCCCTGTGGATTGCTAGGCCCAGGGTTGAACTTCTTCTTCTACCATCTAGACCAATTACTGGTAGAGTATGACTTCGGGGAATACAAGTTACTCTCAGTAGAGTGGGAAAACAGAATAAAAAAAAAGCAAACACAAAATCTTAAGTCACCTTTTATAAAACACCACACTTGCCCAAATTAAAGTAACTAATACAAGTCGAGGCTTCCTTCTCTCAAACATGCAAATGCTCCACACTCACAGGGAAGAAGATCACACACACACAGACACACAAAAGGAGAGATACATTAGTATGGACAAGGACGTACTACACAGAACTGATACACAACAGAACATCACATTTTTTTAACTGCAAACATACATTTGTATTTATATATTCCATCAATTAAAAAAAAGACGTCATTTCTGGTTGAACACCAGAGGAACATCACTCTTTACTTCACTTTAATGCTGCAAACAAGCAAACTCCTGTGCACACACAAAAACCAATTGTTATTCTGAGGACGAGTGGGTGAGTGTGCATGTGGTGAGGGGGTTAGAAGAGGTGCAGAGGACTATCCACTCTCCTTCCTCCACTCCCTCTGCATGTGCTAAGTGGGAGGCTGAGGGCGAAGGGTACACCCACCTGAGAAGTTTCTGGACACCAGCATGGTGGTGAGAATGGCTCCCTGGGAGAGGAAGGAGGAAAGCAGGATGAGAGGGAGTGCAAAAAGCTTAGTTAAGCTTAACAAGACTAGCTGTTCCTGCAGAGGGTTTCGTCTTCCTTTCTCAGAAAACGTAATTAATTTACAATTTGCAGCTCAGGAAATGATCAAATACCACTGCAGATGTTTGCTTTTTTCTTTCTTGGATGTCTCGTTTTAAAACTATACCAAATGTTCACAGTCGTATCTTCAAGTTCTGTCAGACATTCCTCCATGCAAATTTAGTTAAATGCTGTGAAGAACAGCTGCTGCTTGATCCATCCATTAGTTTGCATGAGTAGCTGTGAATGCAAACTACAGCAACGAGACGTGGCTGGAACCTCAAGTATCTGAATATTGCTTCATACGGGAGAGGGGACGGCTTCTCAGCAATCAACGTTTTGGAGAAATGCAGAAGTTGGAAAGTGAATCATTTTAAAGAATCCTAAGCATTTATTTAATGGTTAGACAATTACACCTGATTGAAATCACATTTTTTGATGTTTTAAACACTTTAGCAACAATAGAAATGTTGCCTTTTTTATTTTAATTCAATATTTTAAAGACCAAATTTATTAAAATGGCATGTTACTCATGATGGAGGTCATATATATAAATAATATTAAGCTTAAATTTCAATTGAAAAATAAGTTGCTATTACCAAGTTATTTTGTTTGTCAGAATAACTATTCTAGCTCTGGAGTCTCTTTTTTTCTTTATCATGATATGTATTTTTTTTATCGCATGTTATTCAAGTTATAAACTGGCCAATCAGATGCCTCAATAAGGGCATGAGGTGCCCGCTGGCCCCCACCTCAAACATTTGACAGATTCTCCAATCGCTGCTTTCTAACTTCGTCTAGTTCCAGATCGGGCGATATCTGTACTGTGGAAAAATGGCAACTGAACTCATTTTGTTGGAAGACCTTTTCTATTGGTGACTTCACAGCCTTGTTTTGTCCATCTCCTTTTGTGTCAATGGCTAAAACAGAGCTCCTAGCAATAGGGAAGGGAAGTGGGAGTGGGGTTGCTTCACGTCAACGATCTCGCCCACAACTCAGATGAGAATTTCTAATGAACTACTGCCACTCTGCAGAAACTATGTCCTGGAAGACGACAAGTTTTTCTGATTTTAGCTAAAAAAAAAAACTGCTAAATGATCATTTAAAAAAAGGATCTCTGGGAATGATTAAAAAACAAAAGATGATTGGAATGGGAGTTTCAAAGCTTGTTGCTCTAGATTCTGTGAGAAATATTCACAATCTAAAATGTATTTTAGCATGAAAGAGAACAGCTTTACGGTCATGTTTCTGTTTAATTCATTTAAGTTTGATGAAGTTCAACTGTAAGAGTTTTCCGACAGGATAGACCTAATATAGTTCATTGTCATAGGTCTAGTAAGATCGAAACGAACACTTGCTAAACAGCTTTAAATGTCCTTCAAATGTTCCAAAAAAATTTGAAAAAGGAAATGGGAATAAAAGAATTCCATTTGGTCTAAAGACAGCTCATATTTTCATCAAGATTTTATAGATTATTAAATAACTCTTTCATTAATAAAAAAAAAATCTTGAATTTTTTTCTAGATACACATCATAAAAAAGGTGATTTTCCTTGTAGAAATCTTTAAAAAATAACTTTAATTTATGCTTAAAGTATTGCAAGATAAGTGCATTTCAGAGTTAAATAGTTAAAAAAAAAGAACTTTAAAGATAAACAAGTCATAATATTCTTCGCAAGTGAAAAAAGTTAGAGGAGGGTACATTTTAGGAAGACTAACCTTGAGCTTTCTGCGAGCGTTGAATTTACGGAGACATTCCACAGTTTCCTGTCTGTGCATCATGGATGCCACTGTAGAGCGGTGCTGCAGGGGAAGAGAATTATAGCAGAGTATTAAAGGAGGCTTTTTAGAAACAGATTTTATTTTGAGGCGGTACATTTGATCTAAATACACCCCCTTAATTAAAAAAAAAGGAGCTAAAAGAAAGTCTGGATTTGAACTTGGTGGACACTTACGCAGACCCATGGGTGTTTGAGGGCTTGTTCAGCAGTAATTCTCTTGGCTGGATTAATAGTCAACATTTGGTTGATCAGATTCTTTGCTTCTGGGGTCACCGTGTCCCACTCCGGGGAAGGAAACTGGGAATACAAGGAAACAAGGAACCATTGGAATCGATTCCTAAAGCCCTAAATCTGTGAGTTCTTTGCAGCTTTTCTTAGGGTACTTGGTCATCTTTTGCATAAAATAACTCAGACTACATTTATAGAGTGTAGAAGAATAAAAGTCTTACAAGAATTTCTCATTTTCCCCCCTTCACACACACACACACAAATCCCTGCTGCAATGCGTCAGGAAAGCCCTGATTGGATCAATAGCTTTGGACCAAATCTCAATTGGAGACTATTAAACATTCAAAAAGTGCTTAGCAAACCTCTGCACTGCACCCCCCCCCCACAAACACACAGTCACAGCACACTTACATCGTATGCCCCTGCTTTGATCTGTTGATAGAGTTTGTGTTGATCTTCATCCCAGAATGGAGGATAGCCGACTAACAAGATATAAAGAATAACACCTGAAAGAGCAGAGGGGTGAGAAGAAAGTTACGAAACCTTCGTATGTGTTGCACATCAAAGAAAGCATGGCAACAAGTATCATGTCACATTTGCAGCTTATTGAAAGACATGAAACTACATATCATTGTAACTTTAGAATACAATTAGCTCAGAGGAGGGATGAAAAGTTTCCAATTCTTCTTAATTAGCTCTTCCCTCAGTTAAAACTATTGTTTGCACTGTATTGCATCACATTTGTAGTTCCTCTGCATCAGATATTTTGTGTTTTTACCTAAAAAAAAGACAGGGAGTGAAACTATGACAGATCTAAGGCTTTTGTCCTAATTGTCCTTACAGGTGAATATGGATTACAGGTGGACTCAGGATTTTCAGGATTTACATACAAAACGCTTAAACTTAAACCAGCTAAACTATGAACAATCAGGAACTCGAGTGACATATGGGTGGCATCTTTTTTAATTTATGCAAATACAAACCGATTATAGAGGAGAAATGAATAAATGCGGTTTGTACCAGGCTGGAAATGTATGACACCAAATCTTTCATATATCAGAACAGAACAGTGAAACAAAAAGCCTGGAGGAAGATTTGCGTCACTTCGTCTCTTTCGACTGTAGGTTTATGTACTAGTACTCGGTAGCGACGGCCCAGTGTGAACACCATGTGCTAAAAGGGAGAATGTGGCATTAACGCCAACAACCTCCACTTCCTTTGTTAGTTGAATAGATTTTTTGATGCAATATATTAAAAAAAGAGGCAATAATTCTGTGTTTGAGACAAATATTTTTAGATTTCATGGGGTGAACACACATAGCATGCCCAGTGTGTACGTAGTATAATGTTACTGTCACAAATACAACTGCCACCGTGAAATAGGGAGGCATCAGCAGAATTTCAAGATTTTATGCAGCGGCTTGATTCGTTGAAAACTGTTGGCGTGGTCATGAGTGTAGACAGTGATGACGCCATCAAAAAATAGGGAAAAGTGGCCAAAGGTCAGCGGCAGCCAGCAGCAGCTCCGATTGGATAATGTGTAAATGTATCTGAACGGCGGCAATCCAAATCAAGTGTCGCCAGCTGCCCGGTAGCCTTTCTGCCTACATGCCACTGCGTGACCTCGAAATGTTCCCAGGCGATCAGTAACTGATGTTAACTTTTAGAGAGAAATCGTCCGATCGCCATAAAATTTTAACTTTTTCCCATAACATAAAAATGCGACTGCTCCCTCCCGATTACAAATGCCGCTGCTCGACCACCTGCCAAATTTCCTGAAAAACTTGCATTTAGGGCGGTTGTATTTTTGGATATGTGACCATAGCCACCAGCTAAATGAGAAGCCCAAACTCACCGCACGCCCAAATATCCACAGGCTTTCCGTAGGGATCCTTCCGCAAGACCTCAGGAGAGAGATAGCCGGGAGTGCCGGCAAACCCTGACCAACAGAAAACAAGGGAAAAAGCTAAGGGGTAGAAAAGGGATGCTTCTGTGCGGTTATATGAATATGACCGTGACCTGTTGGACTGTTACGCAAGAGTGGATTATGATACTGTGGAATCACAAGCAAATATCCATTAATCACTTCACCCCGCAGGAGAGTCAGCCAAAACCTGTCAGCTCAGCTGTTAGCCTAAACAAAATGACCTAAGCATGAACTATGCAGGAACCTTTTCAAGCAAGTTTTGAAAAAAGTTTGTATTTAGATGAGGTGCAGTCGTGGTGATTCCTAGCTATAAAATAATGATCAGACTTTCAGATTAGATAACTGATGTATGTCACTGTATGTGCTTTCTTACCAAACCAAGCCTGCTGGTCTCCTTGCACCTCAATAGCAAGGCCAAAGTCCGCCAGCTTCACTGCAGCGCCCTTCATTTTACTGGCCAACAACAGGTTCTCAGGCTGACGCGCAAAACGAGAAGCAGAATGTGGGACAAGAGATCAGAGAATGTGAGAGACACATAATTGCAGGCACTCTTCAATAAAGCTCTTTCTCTGAAATATTTTTATGCATTCAGCACAGCTTGTGTGGGGGCGGGGTAAAGGTGTGATGGAGAGACAGAGCATGGGAAAGGATGGGTGGGCTGAGAATCTCCACAACACTATATATGGACATGGGTTCGTAGCCATAGAAACCACTCGGGAGTCATTTAGGCAGCGCTGCAGACTGAATGCTAAATGGAAAGTGTACTTAGTGAGAGGCAGGATGTGTGCTAGTGTTCTAAATGGCAGTTGTTTGGGCAGCGGGACATAAAGGGACAAAGTAAAAAGCCCAATCAGGATAAAAGGGCAACAAATCAGACAGCAAGCGCTCGAGGTAATGGCACTCTTCTGATACAAAGGCATGAAAAGATGCACACGTGTCCAGACATCCTTTTACAGGAGAAAAGGCCATATTTAATGTACATTATTACTAGCAAATATATTATAAACCTTAGATAGACTAGTAAAAGATGTGCTTTCTTCCTGTGTTCTTTGTATCTGAGCCAATCAGCAATTTAGGACAACTAAAGCCCCTCCCACGTTGCTTGATGTGATGTCACACTAGTTGTCCTGGCAACTTCATTGGGCTTGCCCTCCCTGCTTACGTCACAATAGCTCCCATAGCAGTGTGTCTGTGTGTGGGTTGTTCAAGTCCTTGCCATAGGTGAGAGATGAACCCACCGCACGTGCTCATGAGTCACCAACTCTGACCACATGTGCAGACGCGCACAAAGCGCTTTGGTCAAGGACAGATAGGATGACAGATGTGGGAGCAGATAGTGCAATGGAGGGCAAAAAAAAGCAACACAGGGAGGAGGAATAAAAAAGATGCACGCAAAACTGCAGAGAAAGAAAAAAAAAAGAGAGAGACAAAGCGGAGAGGAGCTGTTGCCATGGCCACGAGCAGAGGTGTGCGAGTGTGTGGTTGTCACGGCAACGGGCAGCCACTCACCTTGAGGTCTCTGTGCACAATATCGTGCTGGTGGATATGATTGACACTCTCCAAGATCTGACTAATGCAGTGACTACGGAGGGAGAGGACAAAAAGGGAGATAAGAGTCAGCTCCGGCCCTTCCGAACAAAATCCTCACATGATGTCTACGCCTCTCACAGCAGAGCCAAAAAAAAAAAAA
>NW_023417665.1:8828-12236 GCF_002922805.2 Oryzias melastigma | reverse complement strand
GCCCTGTACAGGCTCTTGGTAAATGAGGACATTAATGACTGGATGAAAACAAGATGGCGGCAGCATGCTGAAGTTGGCGACATCCACTCCTGGAAATTAACCAAAACTATTGGTATGCAACATATACATCCTGCTTCCTTCTGCTAATATCACTCTAAGCAAAAGATATTTTGTCAATGAGAGAAACAAGGCAGGCATCCAGACGCCAGAAGATGACTGAAGTTGACAAACAGCTCGGAGAATCCAGCCCCGGCCTGATGAAAGCCATGGAGTACCTTATGGCCAAATATTTCAAAGAGGCCGATGAAAAGACTGAAGCAAGAGTCCACCGACTTGAGAAACGTATTGGCAGTATGCACGCAAATCTAGCCAAGCACACGGAAGAAATAAAGACCATACGCAAAGAAAACACACAGTTAAAACAACGCCTGGAAGTTGCCAAACAAGCGATTTCTGAGTGTGTGGAAAAAATGCACAAATATGGGACAAAGCTCACAGACATGGAGGACCGTGCGCGAAGAGACAGCTTTCTCATATTCAATTTGAAAGAGGGGGCTGAAGGTACGAATGCTTTGGATTACCTTAAAGGGATTCTTCCCAAATGGTTCCCTGCCTTTTCGGACACTTGTCCGGAGCTGATGCGATGTCACCGACTCGGAAGACCCGTGGAACCCCGCGCAAGCGGCAAACCTCGCCGCCCACGCCCGCTCATCGTCAGGTGCCTTGGCTTTACGGACAGAGATCGGATCCTCAAGGAATCCAGGAAAAGTGCTCCAGAAGTTGCAAACATCCAACTCAAATTTGCAGCTGATTACAGTGTAGCCACCGCGAAACGCCGCAAGTCATGTTATCCGGTGATGCATGACGCGTGGAAACAAGGATATCAAGCTTTCCTCCTGTATCCCGCAACGATCAAACTGACTAAGGACAACAATGACTACATATTTCAGGAAGCAGATCAAGCTGCAAACTTCATTTCAACCTTGAATATAACAAACTGATGGGACTACCTGGACAGATCCTGATGAGATGGTGAGACGCCTGGAGGCGTGTGTGACTGCATACTTTGATGGTGCTTGTGGACATGATTTTGTTTGTTTTTGCTTTGATTCAATCTTGACTCAGTACAATGAAAGTGACCAGAATAAGCACAACTATGATTTGCTTGAATTTCGGGAGTGATGACGCCATTCTCATTGAATGTTTTTCTTTCTGAATGAAAGGGGGGAGGAACGGATCCGATGGGTGGGATCGGGGAGGGACGAGAAAGGGGAGGTGCTGCGGTCGCTTAAGTATCTGTATTTATTTGTCCTTATAAATAACTTAAAGAATATATTTGTTCTGGTTATGTGGATATTTGGATATCAGTTGACTTTAATTTAAAAAAAAAAAAAAAACATCAAAAGCAAATGATGGAAGAAATGAGAAATGAAAATGATCAATTGTGTGATTTTGACAAAGATATGGGCCCAGATATTAATTTTCATAATAAATTTAATGATAACTGCAAATACTTCTCGGAGGATGAAATTAATATACACATTAATTCAGTTAAGTCAGCAGAAATTATTTCATATATACATTTTAACACAAGAAGTATTTATGCTAACTTCAATAAGCTACAAGAGTATCTCACTAGTATGACTTATAAGTTCAAGTTGGTAGCACTCTCTGAAACATGGCTTGATAAAGATAGAGATGAGGAATTTGAAATAGAGGGTTATAAACAATACCACATAAATCGTGAAGGAAAAAGAGGGGGTGGAGTGGCGTTGTATGTTGATAATGGGTTGAGAAGTAAACTGGTGAAAGAAATGTCTGTTGCAATTGAAGGGGTCCTGGAATGTGTAGCTGTTGAAATTGAGATGTGTGAAAGCAGAAATGTTATTGCTGCATGTATATACAAAGCTCAAGGCTCAACTGCAAATCAAATTTACAGATAGTCTTGAGATTTTATTAGATACTCAGAATCAACACAAAACTTTATTAATGGGAGGAGATTTTAACAGTGATTTTCTAAACCCAAACAACTGCAGAGACACGTCTTATTTCTTAGACACTCTAACAGCTAGATCACTCTTACCAGTGATCACACAGCCAAGCAGAATCACAAGTTCCAGTGCCACATTAATTGACAATATTATTACTAATAATGTGGGGGCAGTTGTTCAAAGTGGATTAATTTATAATGATATTAGTGACCATTTGCCTGTTCTCACTATTTTTGACTTGTACCCATTGAAAACTAAAATTCAGAAACAGTTAAATTGTTATCGGCAGAGAACAGAAGTAACAGTCAACGAGTTTAGAAAAAGTTTATTTCAACAGGATTGGTCAGAAGTTTATGTGACCGATGTGAATGTTGCTTATGAAAGCTTTCTGGGCATTTATATTTCTCTTTATAATAAATGCTGCCCATTAAAGTTATTTAAGGAAACGTCAAAACTCACTAAGCCCTGGATGACAAGAGGACTGACTAAAGCATGCAGAAAGAAAAATAAACTGTATAAAGATTTTATGAAAAACCATACAGTGAATAATGAGATGAAATACAAAACTTATAAAAATAAACTTACAACTATTTTAAGGAAAGCTAAAATAGATTATTATAATGGAAAACTGATAGAGCAGAAAGGGAATAAGAAAGCAACATGGAAGATTCTGAATGAAGCAATTCATCCGAACTTACAAAAACCAAAGCTACCAGATTACTTTGTCAATAATGATCTGGTAATAAATAATAGCAAAGAAGTAGCAAATCAATGTAATATTTTTTTTGTTAATATTGGAGTAAATATAGCTAATTCAATAGATAGTCCCAGTAATCATAAAATGCACAGTATAGATACAATCCTACAATCTATGTTTGTTGGAGATGTTGATGAGAGTGAAAAATGAGCTACAGTAAAGAAAAGTGAAAACAAATCATCTACTGACAGTGATGGACTTGATATGAAAATCATCAGAAAAACAATTGATTGCATCATCAAACCATTGACTTACATCTTCAATTTATCAATACAGTCTGGTGTTTTTCCTGAGAAAATGAAAGTAGCAAAAATTATACCAATCTTTAAAAGTGGTGATGAACATTTATTTAATAATTATAGACCTATATCGTTACTCTCACAATTCTCCAAAATCCTTGAAAAATTGTTTTCTTTTAAGCTAAAAGTTTTTTTTAGAAAAAAATTAAATACTTAGTGAAAAACAATATGGATTTAGGTCACAAAGATCTACAGCGCTGGCTCTAATTGAGCTAACTGAAAAGATTACAACTGCAATAGATAACAAACAATACACAGCTGGAGTGTTCATTGATCTACAAAAAGCATTTGAGCTGAATATTTCTAAAACTGTGGCCATGTACTTCAGTAAGACAAACAGAGCATCACCTGACCCCGATAT
>NW_023417665.1:4566-4949 GCF_002922805.2 Oryzias melastigma | reverse complement strand
ATGAAGTTTGTAACAATTGATGCTCATTTTCATTCAGACGTAGTTCTGATTGGACCACACTGGGAATCCCCTGTATTGTCTGAGGATTTCCCACAATTCTGCTCAAATAATAATAATAATAATAATAATCTTTATTTATATAGCACCTTTCAAGATAAGAATCACAAAGTGCTTCACAATAAGACACAAGTAAAACAAAGAATAAAACAAGAGTATAAAAACTCAAAATAAAAACATAATTAAGAAACGGCTATTTTAAAAAGATGTGTCTTTAGCTGCTTTTATAAAGAAAACTCAGAGTCAACAGATCTGAGGCTGATAGGAAGGGAGTTCCAGAGAGATGGAGCCACTGCTGCGAAAGCTCTGTCACCTCTGCCAGCTCA
>NW_023417665.1:0-4536 GCF_002922805.2 Oryzias melastigma | reverse complement strand
ACCGTGTTCTTTTAACCACCAACAAGCCTTGGTCACATGATCTCAGGGACCTGCTGGGAGCGTACGGCTGCACCAGGTCCTTATGTAGACCGGTGCTTGGTTATTAGCTGCTCTGTAAGTTAAAACCAGGATCTTGAACTGGACTCTGTAGTTGATAGGGAGCCAGTGCAGTTTGATTAACAGTGGGGTGACATGAGAAAACTTGGAGGATTTAGTTAGAAGCCTTGCAGCAGCGTTCTGGACAACCTGAAGTTCTAGAGATTTTTTACTGAGACATAAAGATGGAGTTGCAATAATCAAGACGGAAGGAAATAAAAGCATGAATGAGCATCTCCATCTCAGAACGTGATACAACTGGACTCAGTTTAGCTATGTTTTTAAATGATAAAAACAAGAACGAACAAGTGCAGCAACGTGAGAGTCAGGAGATAAAACTGGGTCTAGAGTTACTCAGAGGTTTCTGACAGAGGGCCTGACAAAAGAGGAAAGAGGACCGAGCCACTGGACTATCTGGTATTTGTCAGGAGCTCAAACGAGGACCTCAGTTTTATCTTCATTTAGCTGGAGAAAATTGTCGTTCATCCAACTCTTGACCGAATCCAAACACCTGCGTAAAATCTGTATCTTAAAAACATCCTGTGGTTTAAAAGACACATAAAGCTGAATGTCATCAGCATAAAAGTGGTAAGAAATGTCATTAAAATAGCTTAAAATGTGCTGCAAATGCAACAGATATAAAATGAACAATAATGGCCCCAAAACAGAGCCTTGTGGCACACCAGAAGAGAGAAAAGCAGAGGAGGACTTAAACTTAGAGGATATCTCAGAAAATGATCTACCAGAGAGGTATGAGATGAACCAGTTTAAAGCGGATCCGGATATCCCAACCGAGTTTTTCAGCCTGTCCAGGAGGACGTGGTGGTCGACAGTGTCGAAGGCTGCAGTTAAGTCCAGAAGCAGAAGCACAGAGCAGTTTCCTGCATCACTCTGCATCAGGATGTCATTTGTGACTCTGAGAAGAGCTGTTTCAGTGGAGTGGGCTCTGCGAAAACCTGATTGAAATTTATCGAGAACGGCGTGTCTGTCTAAAGCAGTTATAAGTTGTTTAGCAACAACTTTTTCTAAAATCTTGGACATAAATGAAAGATTAGATATAGGTCTGTAACTGCTTGGGAGGGAGGGGTCAAGCCCACGTTTCTTAAAGACTTCATCTAAGGGGAAAGACAATAACTGTTAAAAAGACTGAGTGAAGCATTCACATCAGTACATGGAGGGAAATCCAAATCAAAAGCATTTGAAAAGGTCTCAGCTGAGGAAGAGTTTAGGATGCGAGAGCTGATTTCTCTGTGTGCAGGCAAACGCGACACAGAAAATGACAGGTTAAAAAAATACAGCGATGATCAGAAATAAAAATGTACTCTGAAAAAACACAGTCAATATTTACCCCTATGGTAAAAACGAGGTTGAGCGTGCCACCTTTGTGTGGGCCCAGACACATGTTGAGTAAAATTAAAAGAGTCCACGGCACTGCAGGAACCTCTGGTAAAGAGGTCAGAATCATCAGAAATATGAATATTAAAATCACCCAGAAAAACCAGCTTGGACAGCTTCATGGTGGAGGATAAAAAGTCAGAGTTCATTTAAAAATCGGCTGTTTGGTCCAGGTGGACGGTAAATACCAGCGCAGTATACTGGGTTTTTGTCCCCGATCTTAATCATCTGTAGTTCAAACGATGAAAATTGACCGACGCTCACCGAGCGGCACGGCAGACGACTCCGGAAAACCGCGGCGACTCCCCCTCCACGGCCCGATGGCCGCGGCCGTCCGATGAAGGAGTAACCAGCCGGGCAGAGTTCGATGAAGGACGAGTGGTCGGAGTCCCGCTGCCAAGTTTCAGTCAGAAACATAAAATCCAAGTTTCTGGATCACACTCAGAGTGTCTGATCAGAAATCAAACAACACTGGTTCATAAAAGTGGAACTCTGTNCGATAAGCTCGTTTAACAGAAACGATTTGTTTCCTACGGATCGGGCGTTGAGGAGCGCCGTTCTCAGAGGGGCGGGGGCCCGGCTGCTGTTGCTAGCATCCTGCGTCAGGGGACAGAGGAGCTCAGGGTTAGATCCCGGACCATCCGCTAATCCACAGGGAGAGGCGGCCAGTCGAAGAAATGTCTGGGTAAACCGTCTTCAGGTAGGACTGCCTCAGGAATCCGGATCCTGCATGTCCGAGCAGGGACGCGGGAAGAGCGTCTGGATCAAAGGAAGCCGACAGATGACAGCTAGCCAGGAACGCTCGGCGACGTCTTCCAGATACTCCACGCTTCCATCTCAGCCGGATTTTTACCTGGACGCCGGCTCTTTGCCTCTCCTTTTCCACCGTGATCGGCGAAGACCCGGTAGAGCTTCAGTCTGGGAACCGACTGGAGACGCTGGATACAGGGAATGCAGAACGCCGGCGCAGGAAGTCGAGGTATCAACGAAAATCCAATAGACAAGAGTATCATACGGTCATAAAATACAGCAGCTAAAACATCGTTCACAACAAATAAAACCAAGAGCACAGAAATAAATAGAAACATCAATTTCTGTGACAGACTGCTGCTGGCAGCGGCCAAGCCAAACACAGGCGTCATCTTGTCCTAGTCTTAGTTTTTAATGTATATTATTATATAATTTATATTTGATGTCATTGTAAATATTGGAGTTTTGTATGGTCATTTTGTCTGTCTATGTTTGATGTGTTGTCTATATAAATACTAAATCAAAAGCAAATCCCCTGAGTTTCTGCCTTCTCTCTTCTCGAGCTGAACTTGAGTCTTCTGAGAATCTGAGAATTATAATTTAATGTTTTTTTTCATTAAGTTCAGAGTTTGGGCAATACATGCTACACCAGCTCTACACTCTCATTGAGGGCTGGAGGATTCATGGGAGTTTGCTTAACCAGTTCAAATGTGCTTTGTGTATTTGGAGGTGTCCTGTGGCGACTGGTTTGGGGTCTGGGGAGCCTCGCTGAGGAAAGTCGGACCTGTTCCTGGGATATGTTAGTGTCCAGCAGGCCTGCCCCCCCATCACTGGTTCTGTTCATAATCTTTATGGTCAAAACTTCTAGGTGCAGCCAGGGGCCAGAGGGGTCAGATTTGGGGACTACGTGGTATCCTCTCGGCTTGTTGCTCATTTACAGCAGTGGGTGAAGCGTCATGGATTAGAGTCAGCATGACCCTGTCTAAAGGCTGGTTTATACTTCCAAGTGTTTCATAGTGTCGCAGTGGTCGCACGGCCATCACGGCCAGAATCCCTTCAGTCGCATCAGAATGCTCCACCTGCTGGTGACGTCACCCGGAGTGCAATCACATGAAAATCGCGTCATTAACTTGAATTTATTTCAGCGATTAGAGTAAGCGACTCTGCAGAAAACTCTGTCTAAAAATATTTATTTAACTCTAAAAGTGATGAAAGTTACTGAAGAAGTTAAGGAATCCTGAACTTCACACACTGATAGAGACAGAAAACAACTAATAGAAAATACAGCAAGCTGCTGGAAATATGTCTTCTTCCTCATATCTTACATCACTAGAGAATGCAGTTTGTTCCTTTTTTAATTTAATTTAGTCGCCTTTGTATTCCTGCTTCTGTTAGTGGACGAACTCATCACCTCCTCCTCTGTCTTTCATGAGAGCTCCAGATGCTGCAAGTGTCTGAGCGAGATCATGTTCAAAATAAAAGCAGAAAAGTCAGAAGTACATCGCAGTTATAGCGGAGAGTCATAATCAAATCCAGACAACATTAGTCTGAACGAGACCGGGAGACTGTGGATGCGACTCGAGCGATTAGGAATCACGTGGAAGTATAAACCAGCCTTAACGTTCTGTTCACCAAACATAATTTCTGCATCAAATTTACGTTGATGTTGACATTTATGTTTCCCTGAGGACTTCCAAAGGGATTAATAAAGTATTTTCTATTCTATTCTATTTTCTATTTATGTTAGCCGCCTCTATTTGGAGAAAGTAAATTTGCTGCTTGATGCTTTAACTGCATAACTCGTCTCCTAAATCAAATGAAAAATAAATCTTCCAAACTGTGTTTCTATTTTCTTCATCAACACTCATTCTGGGACATCATTAAAGTGACAAAAACAATGAAGACTGCAGTCAGTTCGACTTGCCAGTTCCAAGGGGTGGACCCTGGGCGCCCTGCAATGACGTCAGTCCTCACTCTTCTTATGCTTATCTAAGCAACAGTTCAGTTTACTGAATGAAATCCAATAAGAGAATTTGACCAAATTATTTTTTTTTATTAAATACAACCAGGAAGTTGTTTTAATTTTAAATGCTTCTCCGTCTTCTTGTGCATGTGTCAAAGTCAAGGCCCGGGGGCCGAATCCGGCCCTCCAGGTAATTTTATTTTATTGTTATTAATGACCCAATGTTATCTTGAGCTCATTTCTAACTTGTATAATTTTTAAAATTGTAAAAATTTGTCCTGTCCAACGGCTGAGCCAACAGATGTGGGCTGAGAGCTTCTTGTGTTGGGCAG
>NW_023417664.1:28201-31043 GCF_002922805.2 Oryzias melastigma | reverse complement strand
ATAGCCTAAAAAAAAAAGAAAAAAACGCCTAAATTAGCCAAAACAGCTAGCATTTAGCTGAAATATTAGCTAAACTCCAAAACTGAATAAAAAACAAACATAAAAAGCAGAAAAAGCCTAAATCAGCCAGAACAGCAAGGACGTTGCTGAAAATAGCCTAAAAAAAACTAAATTAGCCAAAACAGCTAGTGTGTCAATATTAGCCTAACTCCAAAAATATTTTTAAAAAAGTCTAAATTAGCCAAAACAGCTAGCATGCAGCTAAATGTTAGCTAAACTTAAAAACAGCGAAACAACTGGAAAAACCCTAAATTAGCCAAAACAGCTGGCGTGTAAATGTTAGCCTAACTCCAAAACAGTCTAAAAAGACTAAAAAAGAAGCCTGAATCAGCCAAAACAGCTAGCATGTAGCTGAAACATTCGCTAAATTCCAAAACAACATAACTGAAAAAAGCCGAAATTAGTAAAAACAGCTAGGATACAACTGAAATATTAGGTAAACATAGCCTAAAAAAATGAAAAAACGCCTAAAGTAGCCAAAATAGCTAGCATGTCATTATTATCCTAACTCCAAAACAGCCTAAAAAACGTTTCTTAAAAAAGTCTGAATTAGCCAAAACAGCTAGCATGTAGATGAAATATTAGCTAAACTCCAAAACTGAATAAAAAAAAAAAAAAAAAAAAGTCTAAGTTATTCAAACCAGCTAGCGTGTTAATATTTACGTAATTCCAAAACAGCCTAAAGAAGACTTAAAAGGAAAAGCCTAAATTAGCCTAAACAGTAGATGTAGCTGAAAAAAAAACGAAATTACCGGTAGTCAAAACAGCTAGGATACAACTGAAATATTAGCTAAATAGCTTAAAAAATCAAAAAAAAAAATCTAAAAATGACAATTTGTAAAACTTTAAAACCGTAACTTTTTAACATAATCACGAATAATAAAAAGTTAGTAATATTATTCCAGAAGAAATCAACTTAAACCTTAAACAACTTTCAATAATTTACTCTCTATAACAATATATTTTGTCAAAATTATACAAGTTAAAAATAAACACAAGATAAACATATAACAATAAAATAAAATGATCTGGAGGGCCGATAGAATTACCCAGAGGGCCGGATCCGGCCCCCGGGCCTCGACTTTGACTCGTGTGTCCTCAGCTGAAGATATTAATAACATGATTTACATATTTGAGTTAAAACAAATCTGACCTTTTCATTGTGAATAGTTAAAAAAATGATGCAATCATTGCAAATCCTTCAAAATGTGTACAATTAAAAAAATGACATTTCAAAATTGGCTTCTGTTGCATTTATGTCAAATGATCCGGTGCGTCTGAAGGACTATCAAAGAGAACGAGTTTCATGATTTCACACCTACACAACACCAAAAGCTGAAACTGAAAGTCTGCATTTGTTGTTTGATCTGAGATCAATTTACCAGCAGAGAAAGATTTAAAAACAGGAAAAAAGGTTTGTGCAAATGTCGTGCAGCTTTTTTTGCTTTAAAAACAACACAAAATTCAGGGCGAAAATGCCAACCTACATCTGTTACCTCATCATATCTCATCAACTGATACCTTATCTTTGTGGGTTTGGATGATTTAACTGGTTTTGATATCCTACACTGTAAAAAGTGAAATATTGGATCAACTGCATTTTGTTTTCATCAAATTAAATTTTTGAGCTTTAGTTAATTGATTTAACGCTTCCCTTTTTACAGCGTATGATGTTTTGGACTTGAGAGCAGAAACGACAGATTGTCGAAGCGCATGCACCTTTGTTCTGCATGATAAAGTCCCGCACGTCCTTGTGATGCGACAGGTTGCCAAAAATGCGAGTGGCCTCCAGCGTGGCGTCCATGCTGGAGCTCATCATCAGCTTCAGCATCACTGCGGCGCCCAAAACAACACGAATCAAAGAGGAGTGAAGCAGAGAAACACCATCTTTAACCGTCTTCTGGTCTTACGCTTTGCTGTCGAGAGACGATCGCATCTGATCTCTGAGCTTTCTTCCAGGTAGAATGACAGGTTGTTGATGGTGGCAGCCACCTTCACCAGCAGCTCCTCGCTCTCCTGCACGGATCTCAGCTCTGTGCCGCCCACGCGTCGCATTAAAATACAACAGAAAGGAGAAAGAAAACACATCACTCTGACATTAACACACATTTATTTATCAGAGGGCCTAGCTAGCTTGAAGATGCTGAAATATTGAAATATAAATACACGAAAGCATTGCAAAAAAACAGCAACACAATATTACACAGTAATGTTGCAATGTTGTAAACTCATTTTTAAAGCTAAGTGATGAAAATATGTGATAATTTTGGACTGAAGTGACTCAGTTTGGTTGATTTCTTTTGAAATAAGCTGCATTTGTTCTGTTTCTGTCACCTGTTACGCTGAAATGTTTCATGTTATGACTGAAAGTGCTTTGTTGTTGCCCAAGCTTTACAAAAAATCTGTTAAATAAATCAGTTCCTTCCTTCTTAATTGAATATTTTTGCAGCTCTGATGTACTTTTTTAATGTTTGTTGTTTTGTTCCACCAATATACATCTGCTTTGTTTATGTCTCTCCCAACTGTCACGAAGTTTTGTGTAGGAGGCAGGCAGCAAAGAAGAGTTTCACACCCACCCACGTGCATCAGTTTAACCTGTTCCGAAACCATCCAACCACATGGGAAAAACATTCGACTGAAAATCCTGCTCCTGCAGCGAAGCGCTTTTCGCTCTGAAGGCCCAACGCAGCAGGTGAACCAGAGGAGGACGTGCTGTGTGTCGGCGCCGCAGAGAGCACACATGTGTTTTCAGCCAAAGTCGCAGCACATTACCAGCACAGGG
>NW_023417664.1:0-11850 GCF_002922805.2 Oryzias melastigma | reverse complement strand
ATTTTCAAATTCCTTGATGAATTTGCAAACTGAATTGTCAATTGAAAAATGCATAATACTTTGAATTATGGCTAAAAAACACTTCCATAATTTTTCTTAGAATTTAAAACTAGTTCATTATGGAAAAATTGGTACTGAACCAAGACCACATTACAGCCAGTATCAGTTTACAGTTGCAGTGATTAATGTTGTGATCGTTAAATAAAATTAATTTTACAATTTTTTTACAATAAAACACATATTAATATTCATGTAGAGTATTTTTTCTATTTTTTCTAAAACATACTCTTAAAAAAAGTCGAAATTTGTTCTAGTACAGTCTTTCAATACATCGCGATACGTATTGTATCATGTCACATGATATGTATCGTATCGCTAGATATGGGGTAAGCTAACTGAGAAAAATTCGTATTCACACGAGACATGTTAAAAGAAAAATAAATGTTGTATTCGTATTTTTTATGTAAGTTTGGCACAAAATATAATTTTTTGCACAACTTTGTATTTATGAATACAAATTTCTTTTTGTGAATACAAAATATGTATTTATGAATATGAATTGCTTTTTGTGAATACTAAATATTATTTATGAATACGTTTCCTTTTGACAGTTATCTTACCCCATACTAGATTCTTACTAATATACACCCAGTATTTATGCCGTACACACTCAATTTTTACATAGTACCTAATAGGTATTGTGTTAATATGTTTCTGATAGTGCAACTAGTACCACATAAATACAAAGCAAGTACAATGTAAGTACCCCACAGGTATAAAAAGTACCATGTAAATACCAGTTAAATACTGTAAGCTACTCTAAAATGGAGGATTACTACAATAAACCTATATAAAAGAGACAGAATATTTGAGAATATTTTTAGAATATTTCTACAGTTTTTCAAATGCAGAAACTTTATTCATTATTTATTATCATAAAAATATGAAACACTATCAGCAAAAATCTTTTTTTTTTTCTTTCTGAAGAGATGCGTATCACATGGAAACAATACACACCGGGCGCACATCTTTCCACTCCTGCTGCATTTACAGATTTTCACGGAAAAGCTGAGTCCACTGGAAAGAAGAAATGAAAAAAAGGGACACAGCTGCTTTCTTTTAAATAAATAGAATCAAATCTAGCCACAGTTTGGAAAGGTGATAACATTCTCGTAAAATGTCATTTTANCACATCTTTCCACCCCTGCTGCATTTACAGATTTTCACGGAAAAGCTGAGTCCACTGGAAAAAAGAAATGAAAAAAAGGGACACAGCTGCTTTCTTTTAAATAAATAGAATCAAATCTACCCACAGTTTGGAAAGGTGATAACATTCTCGTAAAATGTCATTTTAAAGGTTTCAGCTGTGAAATACACGTCATTACATCTTTCGGCTACTGTTTAACGGCTTATTAGATTCCTTTGTTGGACAATCCTTCTAATAGATGAACCAGGAGAGATGAAAAGCAGGTTTGGAGGGTGAGAGATGGTGATAGAGTGAGCCATGACCCTCTGTAAAGGATTTCCCTGGTGGTTTTCCCGGTGAGCTCAGGTCATAATTCACCAAAGTAGAAATAAATGTGTCCCTGTACACATGTGTATGTCCATAAACAGAAAAAAAATCTTTCTGTGTGTGTGTATGTGTATGAGTACCACTCTCAGTGATTTATGGATGTGTGACCTTGAAGCTCAGGATACACATGTAAAATACGGTGAGTGTCCACACCGTCTGAGCGTCATGAACTGCTTTATTATTAGTCATAGTGGTTCATCACTACATTTGTTTTCACAAAGTTAACCTCAATTTAAATTTGGTGACATTCTGTTAAAGTTTGGATATTTTATGTAATAAACCTTTATTTTAATCCTTGGCTTAGGCCAATCAAGAAATTCTTTGCCACTGAGTTGTGTACGAGACAATTGGTTTGGTGACACCCCGCCCCCTTTCCCCTTGTCTTTGCTGAGAGTTGACTTCAAACAGCATTATTTTCCATGTGCTCCTGATTCACAACAATTTTAATAAATAAATGCTCAGAAGTGCTGACTGTCAAAAGGTTTCCTGAGCCTAACTGGTGCGTACCAGATAGTAACCGGTGCACAAAAGATGGTAACTGGTGCTTATGGCATTCTATCTGGTGAGGACCAAATAGTAACTGGTGCACACCAGAATACACATGGTGAGCAGCAATTATGATATAATCTGGTGCACAACAGTTACTATCTGGTGTCCACCAATTATAATTCAACATTGTATCTGGTGAGCACCGAAAAGTAACTAGTCCACACCAGAATGCATATGGTGAGCACCAGAAAGTAACTTGTGTGTAAAAGATTGTATCATAACTGGTGCGCACCAGATAGCAACTGGTTCACAAAAGATAGTAACTGGTGTGGAACAGATAGTAACTGGTGCTCACATTGTATCTGGTGGGAACCAGATTGTATCTGGTGAGCACCAAATACTAACTGGTGCTCACCAGATAGTATCTTGTGTGCACCAGATACCAACTGGTGCACACAAGATAATAACTGGTGCGCACTGGAGTCCATCTGGTGATCACCAAATAGTAACTGGTGCACACCAGATTGTATACGGTGAGCACCAGATAGTAACTAGTGTGCACCAGATTCTATCATAACTGGTGCACACCAGATAGTAACTGATGCACATCAGATAGTATCTTGTGCGCACTAAATAGTTACTGGTGCACACTAGATAGCAACTGGTGCACAAAAGATGGAAACTGGTGATCATGCCATTGTGTCTGGTGAGCGCCAAACAGTAACTGGTGCATACCAGATTGTATCTGGTGAGCACCAAATACTAACTGGTGCACACCAGATTGTATATTGTGAGCACCAGATAGTAACTGGTGTACACCAGATTCTATCATAACTAGTGCTCACCAGATAGTTATTGGTGCTCACCAGATAGTATCTTGTGCACACCAGATAGTAACTTTTGCCCACCAGTTACTACCTGGTGGACACCAGATATTAGCTGGTGCACACCAGATAGTACCAGAAAGTAACTGGTGTGCAACAGATTGTTTCATAACTGGTGCGCAAAAAATAGTAACTGGTGCGCACCAGATAGCAACTGGTGTGCACCAGATTCCAACTGGTGCACAAAAGACAGTAACTGGTGCGCACCAGATTGTATATGGTGAGCACCAGATAGTAACTGGTGTGCACCAGATTCTATCATAACTGGTGCACACCAGATAGTAGCCAATGTTCATCAGATAGTATCTTGTGCACACCAAATAGTTACTGGTGCACACTAGATAGCAACTGGTCCAGAAAAGATAGGAACTGGTGCTCATGCCATTGTATCCGGTGAGCGCCAAATAGTAACTGGTGTGCACAAGATTCTATCATAACTGGTGCTCACCAGATAGTAACTTGTATGCACCAATTACTATTTGGTGCTCACAAGATAGTAACAAAAAAAAAGTTTTTTTCTACTTCGATGTCCCCTTTAGATGTTCCATAGTAGTACAATTTTGAGCTTATTTTTTTTATTTAAAGTCACCCATCATAAGAAAAATGCCACAAAAACATGTTAAAAACACGATTTTTGTCAAAATACGTCTTGAATGCACATAGTACATGTAGGGGACAGCTGTGATACATGACTTAGAGTGACTAGCAGGAAGTGGGGTGATCAGAAAAAGAAATAAAATGATCAAAACAACAAGATTTAACTTTTTAGTAAACCTAACAAAAAGTGCAATACTGCAAAATCTCAAAATACTTGAGTATGTCTTATTTTCAGTCAGATGGAATTATTGTACCTCATATAAAACGAAACAACTAACAGTTATATTTTATGAAAGACATTTGAGATTAATTATGAAAAATGTCACCTATTAAACCAGTGTGTCCTAAATCAGCGACATTTTTATTCTTTTGCAGGTAATTGTGTGAAAACTTTTTTTATTGCTTTTAGTTATCAATTGCCATTTTCTTTAAACTTGTAAAATAGATAACTTCAGTTAAAACATGATGTGAAATGATCAAAGAAATCACCAGACAAACCCGTGCTTGAATGTGTTTCATTTTTGATCTAAAGTTATGAACACCCCAGGAGATAAGAGAGAAGTTAGAGATGAATGATGCAAGACGGGTATAACACGTGCAACACGAGTGTTTGCACATGCTCAGTTGCTGCCATGACATTTTAAGATCCATTGATCTCATAGGGAAGCAGCTGGAAGATATTTACACTCACATTTATGATCATTGATGAACAGAATTCATTAGGGTTTTGGGTTTGAGTAGTACAATTGACATTTCAAAATAAAACACACCAAGTCTATGAAAAACACACTCAAGAAAATATTAAAAACTAAATCCAGTAATAAAAAAAAAAACTTTTAGATCGTAATAATGTAACCCTCTGAGAATGACTCATTCTCATTGACTGTTTATGTGTTGGGAGTCAGCGCTCTGTCTCCCCTTCTGGTCTGCACTACATCTCCCAGCAGCCCCAGCGCACAGTTCCTGGATGCTGCTCAGCTCTCTCTCATTTACTAATCACCCACAGAACACTTAAGCACTGATCAGAGCCTCACTCAGTGCGAAGTATTGTTTGCCTCCCTGCATTACCGAGCGTTTCTATCTGGACTTAATCTCCTGTTTTTTGAGTCTGTTATATATGTGATTGCTTGCCGCCTGCCCTGACCCTCGTCTGGATTCTGACAACTCTACTCTCTTCTTGGATGCTCCCATGCTTGTGATTGAGGGATTGAGCAGGAAGGGACTTCTTTTTCTGCTCTAGTCACCTACTGTCCGAAGAGGCTTGGTGAAAAATGTCAGAGCAGTTCAAATTGCGTAAATCTTGCTCCAGGCTTTTTTTCACAGCTTTATTTTGATGTATGAAAGTGTTGGCAAAATCCAAATTATTCCCCTACTCCTCCAATTGAAGGGGCATTTTAAGAGAAAGGGGTGTCCGAAATATGTTTTTTTTAAGGGTAGAGCAAAGGGACTTAAAGATTCCAAGCAATTTAATGTTAATAAAACAGAAAAACCTCTGCTTTGAGTCAGTTTTTTCGAGGTGCAGCACCTGGCAAAATGATTGATTTCGTCAAACTTTTGAATTATTAATTCCTGGTTTCATTTATTACCTTAAAAAAAATGAAGAAAAATCATTACAATTTGGCACCCCCTACAGCAGATGGCTCCCTAGGCGGCTGCCTAGGTCGCCTATGCCCAGGTCCGGCCCTGATGACATCGAAAAGGAGTGACGTTCAAATTAGAAGACACTATTTTTCCATAACTCTTCGTTTAGAGGTGGTTTCAAATAGTATGCACTGCCATGATTTAAAATACTTACTTCACTACTAATTCCTGAGTTGGTCAAAGTTTGACTTGCAATGCATGTGATTCATATGTAGAGCCCAAAAACCGTCAGATGAACACGTTTACATAGACTTTTCATTGGAAGTGGCTGCTTGAATGTGTGTTGTCAAGGTCGGTGTGAATGTAGCGTTACAGTTATCATCACCACAATTCTCTATTTCTGTGATTTCATTCTCACCTGTGACTGACACCTTTCACATGTGCTGTTTCGACGTGCATATTTTTCTGGATCTTAGAGGATAACAAAGGAAGATGTAAAAAGATTGGAATTTTTCTTTGTTTTTAATTGTGTTGGTCCTCGTGTGTGAGCAAATGTGTGATGACAAAAGGGCTGCAGAGTGTAAAGAGACCTGCCTTCCCACCACAGGCTGTGAGGCCGAGCTATAATCTGCCATGATGACGCTCATCACCGGCTGTGAATGCTGCGGGACCAAGCTCGACGGCTCTGTGCCAGTGTGCCATTACAGAGATGACATCATTCCTCTGCAGCACTTAGCGCACACTCCCTCACGTGCACACACACACATAAGTGGGGGGGGGCGTCGTGAGCTGCTGCTCAGTCCACCCCCACCACCCCACCACCACATTGACCGCAGCCAGAAAGCAATCAGAGTGTGTGTTTGTGCAGGTTTGTGTGAAGCGGCGGATCGGATGAGGTGTAGAGATCAAGATTAAGAGAAGACCTCGCACATCCATCAGGGGGGCAGTCGGTGCAGGGGGGGTTGAGAAGACCACTAATGACTGTATCCATCACATCTCCATCTTGTTTACACTTTTAACCCCCACAACACATGATGACTCACTCCTCATTAGCCAGTCGATGCGGCATCATGTGTCTTCGCTGAAAACAGGTGAATTGTGATCAAAAGGGATTCATTCATCGATTTCTTTGGGTGAACACGGTAACCAAAAGGTTTGGTTGTTTTTCTGCCTCGTCTTTGCTTTGTTAAAGCCACTAATGCATCAATGTCAATGTTAAGGATCAGGCTATTTTCTGGAAACTGTCCATCAAGAACTTTTCATCCTGGTTTCAAGGACAGACTTAAATTATATATTGACATGACGTCACTTTTTAATGTCATGGGTGTCCCCGAGTCGTCGTTTTTTGACGTGCTGGTACCATTACTGGTACACAGAACACTAACCTTAACCCTGGTTCTGGTTCACGTTGGTATCCTCGTTTTTAAACTGCATTTTTTTCCATCTGCTGATCTTGATTCATAATGATTTCAATAAAAAAATACTCATAAATGCAATTTTAAGCCTAATTTTCTGTATATATATCCCTCGTCATCTGAAAAATGCCACAAGAACATGATAAAAACATGATTTTATCAGATATTTGTGTGCAGTCTCACAGCTTTATTTCGTTTGTTAAACTAAAGTGTTTTAAGAATCAATTGTAACTTTGTATCCGTCATTTTTGAGCCTTTTTTGTCTCCATCAAATAGTAATTTATGCCACTTTTTAGTTTTTATGGCATAATTTCTTTCACTTTTGCACATCTCCCAAAAATAGACAAAATATATTTATTGAAACCAAGGAAAACTGAAACAAAAAGCACACAAACAACAACAAAAAAATAATATGTGAAGAAACAGAACCACTTAAAACAATGTCCAAAAATAAAGAAATAGGATTATTGACATTTCAAATATATAAATAAATGAGTCAAAAATAAACTGTAAATATTTATAAATATAAATTTGAATCCTGTGGAGATGGTGATTTGAATAAAACCAAATGATATTTTTGTACATTTTAGTGTGTATCTATTTTTGTTGTTTTATTTGTGTATCAAAAATATGTGTTTATTAGAGAGAAAACAGGAGTATTTTACTGAATGTGGTTATAATTTATAGGGATTTTAATTAGGATATTTTTTGTATTTTCATTTTTTGATTTTGCCTTTATTTGCTTTATTTAATACAAATCAAACCAGTTTTTCCTGCTGTTTTTAATTTGATTTATGCTTCAGTTTTGTAACTCTTTCTCGTATTTGTTTTGATCACTTTCGGTTCTTTTGTGACATAAAATCCAGCTCCAGACATTCGGACTTCACCTAAATTGTTTTGTGTTAGTCATCCACCATCTGAACATACCTTACTTTGTTGTTTGCCTCTTTATGGCCATCTCTCTCTCTCTGCATGACTCCGTGTCATTTTCAGTTCCTCCTAGCAACACCTTTGTTTTGATGTTTTTGTTTTTTTTTCAATTAAGATTAAATTTGACCAAATATATATATATATATTATCTGGTAATTTATCAGGAGGATCTAAGGCACCTAACTTTGAAATGACTGAACTTCTAAAAATAAAAATGAGGAAGAACAAAAGAAACTGATATACAAACCTTGTTTTTACTGTCTTATCTGTCTGATACATCTCGACTTTTTTGTGTTTGACGACTGAGATCTTCATTTGTGTTTCTCGTCAACTCACGCTGTGACTCACACGGTGCTCATAACAAGTGTGCTACAGAGTTTCCATGATCAAACACAATGTTCTGTACAGTGACGGTAACAAATGATGACAGGGATACACCTGTGCATGCTGAGTGGGAGTCACATGGTACCCACACCTGTCTGTTTCAGGTAGAGTTACATCCTGAGTAATCCAATCACAGTTTCCTGTCTCTCTTACACAAATCACTATTACCCGGATTAGTCTGGATATCAGGTACGGTTGAGTTGTTATGGCGCTTGTGGTAAAGCAAACAGAAAAATGCTGACATGAAACGGTGGGAAATAAATAGAAATGGGTGGAGGTGAAGATGGTGTAAAAAAATAAAGTTGTGAAGAAATGACGTCGGAACATTTCTGAACTGAAAAAAAACAGACAATTAACCATAAAGAGCAGCTGATGTCACTCAAGTAACCTCAGCGACCTCGTGCTTATCAAACCAGACGTGTCCATCACATGACCAGACTGGGAGCTTTTGGTTTCTGAAGGTTGTTTGCTCTGTTGGTCATAAAGTTTGGAGATTACAGTGAACCAAAGGGAAAAAAAATGTTTTAGTATAACTTCCAGTTTGTTTGTAGGCACAAAGGAAAAGGCCACATTTAAGCTGAAGACTCAAACACAGGAGTGTCAAACTCAATTGTACAAGGGGTCAAAATCCAAAACACACCTTAGGTCACGGGCTGAACAGGATTTATTGAACACTCTAAAACTATATTTTTAAAACTGTAAATTTTTAACATAATTATGAACTAGATATATAGCATTACCTGTGATAAAGCTAGAGTGAATTCTGTAAGCTAAATATGGCCGCTGAAGTCGATAGCTGAAAACAGTGAAGGTGGCTGCCAGCTAAAATACTAGCTAAATGTGAAATTAGCCTAAAAAAAATAGGTTAGCCAAAACAGCTAGCATGTACCTGAAAAAAATAGCTAAACTTCAAAATATTGTAAAAAACTAAAAAAGCCCAAATTAGCCAAAACAGCTAGCATGTAGCTGAAATATTAGCTAAACACGAAAACTTCATCAAAAACAAAACAAAAAAAGCCTAAATTAGCAAAAACAGCTAGCGCGTAAATATTAGCTTCACTCCAAAACACCCTAAAAGAAATTTAAGAAGCCTATATTAGCCAAAACAGCTAGCATGAAGCTGAAATATTAGCTAAACTCCAAAACACCCCCAAAAACAAAACAAAAAAAACTAAATTAGCCAAAACAGCTAGCATGTAGCTGAAATATTAGCTAAACACCAAAATAGCCTCAAAAACAAAACAAAAAAGCCTAAATTAGCAAAAACAGCTAGCGTGTAAATATGAGCTTAAAACACCCTAAAAGAAATCTAAGAAGCTTAAATTAGCCAAAACAGCTAGCATGTAGCTGAAATATTAGCTAAACACCAAAATAGCCTCAAACACAAAACAAAAAAGCCTAAATTACCAAAAACAGCTAGCGTGTAAATATGAGCTTAACTCCAAAACACCCTAAAAGAAATCTAAGAAGCTTAAATTAGCCAAAACAGCTAGCATGAAGCTGAAATATTAGCTAAACTCCAAAACAGCCTCAAAAACAAACAAAAAAAGCCAAAATAGCTAGCATGTAGCTGAAATATCCGCTAAACTCCAAAATAGCTCGAAAGATCTTAGTAAATGCCAAAAAAAGTCTGAAAAGTTAGCAGAATACCAATTTTGAAAACAGTAACTTTTTAACATAATTTTGAATAATAAAAAGGCAGGAATATTATTCCAGAATAAATCAACTTAAACCTTAAATAACTTTCAATATTTTACTCTCCACAAAATATATATTTTTTATTTAATTTTTTTTTAGCTAACCCACCAAATGTAATGTATTTATACAATGTTTTTTGCGTTTTTTTTAGATTCTTTCACATTTTATACATTATTTTTTGACTTTTCAAGACTGTCCGTTTTTACTTTTTTATGCTATTTTCTTTTTATTTCTACTTTTATGTTTCATTTTTTTCCTATTAAGCTGTATATTTCTTATTTTCAGGGCTTAACTTTGCCTTGGTAGGATGGCAAACATTGTGGGTTTTTTTTGCAGTTTTCAAGCTGCTTTTTATATCCATAATGCTAATAGAAATACCATACATTTATTTAACTATTGGCCATATTTGAAAGAAATAAATTCCTTTTCATCTGTTAGGCTGAGATGATAGCGATACTGTGTTGAAACTGCCCAACCTTTTTTTTCCAGTGACGCATGGCGAGCTTTTAAACTGTTACGCCTGTGTGCACCCGTTGTATAGGTCCTTTGTTGCTTTACTTGTCCACAGCCATATCATAGGAATGATAACCCCAGGGTAGTATTTCACTGGGCTGCAAAAACTCAAGACAAATTGGAAAAAAACACTCGACAAAATGTCTGTTGCTAAAAATTGGACTCTTCAAGAGTGAGGGTTAAATCCATTTAAATGTAAGATGTTAAGTACATTTTCATTCATGTAGCACTTTTCATACTGGAAAAAGTGCTTAAAAAACACAAACAGATAAAAACATTGACAGAAAGTAAAAATATAATTTAAAAATCACCATTATGCTAAGATCAAACTTAAGATTTTCAAAATAAAAGTGTCTGGACCTGGGTTTACAAAACATTCATTGGAGTTGATCTAGCGTACTTTGAAAGGTTATCACATCTCTTGTTTTGTAGTTTTTCTGATATCTAAAATATTTTGATAAACCTGAAGGATCAAGACAGAAAGTAATGGATTTAAAGGTCAGTGAATTGAAGAAAATGTCATTTTCTAAGACATAGTTTCCGCAGGAATTGCGGCTGGAACTGTTGGCTTGGAGCAAACCTGCCTCCACTTCCCATCATCCAACTGTTTACATGCTCTCCCGCTAGCTTACGGCACCTCGTAACCCAAACCTACCACTACAGATGCGACAAAAATTATAGTTTTTAGTGGTTATGGTGGGAATTTGGATATAGCCTAAGTACACTTGTAGTACACTCAATTCTATTACTTTTTCTCATGCAGATTCCTTTAAAAAATAACAAAGTAAATCTTAAAATTCATTTTTTCATGAGTAAAATTAAGACTGAACACCTGAACCTTTTGGTTTTCTTTGGTTTACACAAAATTTATTTGCATTAATTTAGTAAAATTATTTATTATGGATGTCATAAAATTATAGTTTTTTTTGTGCAAAACAAAGCAAACTAAAAATAAAACTAAATTAATTGGTAAATCTTGAAGTTTTTTTTCGTCTCACATCAGGTTTCAACTTGAAAGTGAAGATCTAGTCCATCCCACTTTAGAGAAAAATCAACGAGTTGAAAAGGTCAGAGCGCCGGGATTCAAGTCCCACACCCCTCCTTCTCTTTTGCCTGTACAGCATGTTTCCCAACAAAAGAAGGAAAAGTACTCTGCCTCGTGTCAGGTATCAGAGGATAGCTGCACGCCTGCTCCCATTTAAGACAGCTTCATGCAAAACAAACATTGTGCAAGCGGACTTCCAGGAACCCAAGTAGGACATAAAGTCGCCTTGCTTTATGAATTCCCCACCACATGCCGACATGAGGAAGAGATTTATGTTCTGCGGGGAGTGCGAGGTTAAAGTATGAGCTTTTATTAAGGAAAACTCCCATCTCGAAGAAGAACTGTCTGTTCTTTTAATGGACAATCAGGACAGAAACACGTGTGGAGTCTCACCAAGGTTTATTTACATGCGCACCATTTCTTATACAAACTAGATTACAATTCAGATTGGAATACACAGGAAAATACCCACTAACATTGAAATGAGTAGAAGCGAGATAAAAAAGAGAGTAGAGATCAGAGAGGGGTGCATGGAGAGGAGCTGGCCAGGGCTTCTTAAAAAGAGAAGCGAGAGGTCATTAAGGTATTTAGTGGTGTGTTTACTTTTCTGTCTTTTTCATTATCAGGAGGTGTGTTTTAGCGAAGTGGTTGAATAGAAGGCAAACTCTGATTTATTGGTGGAAAATACCAGAAAAAGATACACTGAATGTAAAAAAAAGGGCAGAATTATGTCTCAGTTCG
>NW_023417663.1:11486-12605 GCF_002922805.2 Oryzias melastigma | reverse complement strand
TCCGACTATCCAATCAAAGCTCGTGAAAATGATGACGTTTCCGTGGGCCTGATAGAGGGCCTTGGTGTCGCCAACTCCAAATCTGATTGGTTGAAGCAACAGTTTGGTCGACAATTATTGTATGCTACAGGGCCCGCAGAACTGATTGTGAAGGCCTCCGGGCAGATTTCTTTGACCCTAGCAACAAATGGTGCTGCAATGTGATTGGTTAATGCTTAAATAGGAAAATACACGTCTGGAAGCAGCGCAACCAGGGAGACAGCAATGAAAGGACGAAGACAGAGCATTTGGAATTATAGAATACGTATTCACGGAAATAAATAATAATTAATATCAGTCTGTGATTCAGATATTTTTAGGCCAGCAGAGAAGGCCTTGCAGGCCCTGACGGCCCGCCACTGCTTTTACCAATAGATTTACAATCAGATGATGGGAGGCAAAAGAGCAATAATGGAGTATTAATAAACAAGCACAATAAATAATAATCCAGAATTCAAAAGTCATAATCCATAAAAATACTTCCTTTGTTCAAAATAGAACGATATTTCTCCATGGTTTTTCTTTTGTTCATAGAGGTGAACTGTGACACTTGGAGTCCATCAGGTGCTGAAGACAAACTACAATCCACAAAAGTGAAGGTCTGAATTCTAAAAATAAATCCTTTAACCCATAGAACCCATGGTATATATCAGAAGTGGGTTCTGTGATCCAGTTGTTTTGTGGTGCATTCTAGATCATTTTATGTTTAAGGAAAACTGTGTTTATGTATTCATCTTTCTGGATTATTAAAACTTGATTTTCCCTGAGAAGCAGATCTGGAAAAACTTCAGCTTCCAGATGAGCGGTAATGATAAAAAACATGATACATGAACATGAAACTGGTTCAGTTTGATACACTTGTTTATAATACATTTGTAAAGATGTTTCTCTTTGTTTTTGGCCTCAGTCCAAAAATAAACTCTAATATTATTACGTTTCCAAATTGTTAAAATGGAATGTGGAAATATCAATGAAGCAGATTGCATTGTTTGTCAGCCAAGCAGTAATGTTAAGATTTGATTTGATTTTTCAACATTTTAATTCAATTCAATTCAATTTTATTTATATAGCCCAAAATCA
>NW_023417663.1:0-3272 GCF_002922805.2 Oryzias melastigma | reverse complement strand
CTGCTCTCTCCTTCTCCTTTTTTTTCCCCGAAACCCAGCCTTTATTTCCTCATCAGTATACTGCTGGGATTTGTTAATTTAGTTTTGGGATCGGACTTTGGTAGTCTTTATTTGTGGCATTTGTTTGTTTTTGGTTGGTTAGACTTTGTTTGGCAGCCTTACCAGGGAGCTGCTGACTCTGACGGTCAACGTGACTTGGTCAGCAGTCTCCCTGACTTATTTTATGTTTGGCCAAGGATCCAATACGTTTGTTTTGGTCTTTTGTTTGAACCAACACAATAATAATTTACTTTTGTTTTTTTCTTTACATTGCACAGTTTCTATCTTACTTGATAAACTGTGTCTCTCATCTTCCTGGTTTGGGTCTGATTTCATATGTTACTGCCCCTTTTTTGCTCTCCCCATAGACCAGGGGTACCCATTCCTGGTCCTTTAGACCTACCAGCCTACCTGTTTTCCAACTCTCCCTGCACTGCTTGCTGCTGATTGCCTGGACCAGGTGTGTTCCAGATCGGCTCCTTACTGATCTATGACCCCATCTATCCCGAATCCAATTGTTCATTACATTACATTCTGGGATAAGAAACACATTCAACACAAAGCAAAACTAAAAAAACCCTAAAAAATAACTTTACTTACACGCTGTTAAACAAAAATAATAATTTCATTTTATTTGAAAAGCCTTTCATGACCCTCAAGGTCACAAAATAGAACAGAAAAGAAAATAAAGTTATAGTCCTGTAGTCCCAGGTAGAAGTCCTGGAACCTAGGAGGCACACATGGCCAACTTCAGGAGAAACCACTTGTTGCCTGTAGGCCTGTGGAACCAATCCATGAGGCTGCTTTTACAGTGGAGGTCAGGAAGGGGTGTAACATGCCACCTGATGGTCACTCAAAACTGTCAAATTTGTTTTTAAACTGGTCTCAAACAGGCAGCTGGTAGAGGTTTCTTGAGCCGAACAGCCTCACATAGGATGTCCTATCACATTTTTCACAATTAAGATCCTTGATTTGCAGTAACTATCACAGCTCTTTGTCTTCCTGTAATGAAGTTCTCTGTGACTCCAGTAAAGACGGCTGTGACTTTTCAGTGCAGACGACTGAACATCATATGTGTTAGTTTGATGACGGATTTTCTCTTTCAGATCGAAATTGTGACGGCACTTTGTGGTTTTTACATTATAGTAAAATAAACCCACTACTGCACATCGGTCGAAGTCAGGGCCCGGGGGCCGGATCCGGCCCTCCAGGTAATTCTATCCAGCCCTCCAGATCCTTTTATTTTATTGTTATTAATGACCCGATTTTATCTCATTTCTAACATGTATAATTTTGACAAAATATATTTTTATGGAGAGTAAAATATTAAAACTTATTTAAGGTTTAAGTTGATTTATTCTGGAATAATATTCCTGCCTTTTTATTATTCAGAATTATGTTTAAAAAATACAGTTTAGAATTTGACAAATTTAGTTTTGGTGTGTAGTGTTTAGTGTGTTTAGCTCGCTCGATATAGCTGAGCTCGCTAGTGCGATACAGTTGAGATAATTCACTCGCTAGTGCGATACAGTTGAGATAACTAGCTTACTAGTGCGATACAGCGGAACTCGCTAGTGTGATACAGTTGAAATAACTAGCTCGCTAGTGCGATACAACTGAGATATTTAGCTCGCTAATGCGATACAGTTGAGAAAACTAGCTTGCTAGTGCGATACAGTTGAGATAACTAGCTCGCTAGTGCGATACACTTAAGAAAACTAGATAGCTAGTGCGATACAGCTCTGCTCACTAGTGCGATACACTTGAGATAACTAGATAGCTAGTGCGATACAGCTCTGCTCGCTAGTGTGATACACTTGAGATAACTAGCTTGCTAGTGCGATACGATGGAGCTAGCTAGTGCGATACAGCTCTGCTCGCTAGTGTGATACACTTGAGATAACTAGCTTGCTAGTGCGATACGATGGAGCTTGCTAGTGTGATACAGCAGAGCTCGCTAGCCCGATACAGTTGAGATAACTTGCTAGCTACAGTGGAGCCCGCTAGCATGCTACGTCATCCACAGGAAGGTTGGCTAGCGTAGCGAGTCAACCCACTGAATCCCACTTAAGTCAATGTGGGCAAACACATGTGGGGCCACCACAGAAACTGGGGACAAACCCCGAACGGGCCCCAGATTTTCTTCCCTCTATTAAACCACATGGGACCCACTCGGCCTTGGTGGCTGGGATGTTTATTTTCTACGAACCTGCAACCCAATGTGTGTTTTAGATTTTGACCCACTTTGTGATTGAGTTTGACACCTCTGCACTACTGTATGTCTCAGTCTAAATGGTATCAATTCATTTATTTAATTTCGAAAGGATAAAAATAATAATAGGGCTATTCAATTTGATTTGATTTACAACTTGGCTGAGACAGATCCAGTTGGATTGTAGGAATAGAAATCGATTAATTGATGAAAAGTTACACAACTGGTTTGTACAGTGAGCCTCAAAATGTCTGATTCAGATCCCTGACTTTGAGCTCAGCAATGGTGAGTTTTTAATCAGCTTAGTCTTCTAAACTCCCATTTTTACTTAAGCCCAGATTGACTGTTTATTTAATTTGGCTTTGTGTCCAGCTTCAGCATTAGTGCTGAATAACACGGCCAAGCCTGTCAATAGAGTTTGAATACCTCCATTTCTGATTGGGATGATTTAATGGTCTCGCTTTATTTTAAAAAGCATTTTATTATGGTTAAATAAACTGCTTATTTATTTATTTATTTGAAACTTTTTTTTATTATAAGCTAGCAAAAAGGAAAGCTTTGTTCCAATAACTAGATTTTTATCCACTGTTACATCAGACCACTAGAGCCGAGTTTGCCCAAATCATTTTAAGATCCTTAGGGACCTTTTTACACATAATAGTTATTAATAGATTTAAAGACTAATAGTGTTCATCTTGTGAACTCTTTGTCTGAGCTGCTGTAGCAGAGAGAACGCAGAGATTACATAGAAATGCTGAGAAAAATAGAAGAAGGAAACTGTTTTTGTAGATCAGGGGTGTTAAACTCAATCACAGAAGGAGCCAAAATCCTAAACACACCTTAGGGCTGAACAAGAAAAGCATTTATTGAACACTCTAAAACTACTTTTTTAAAACTTTAAAATTGTAACTTTTTACCTGTTTGAATAAAAGTAGGCATGAATATTATTCCAAAATAAATCAACTAAACTTTAAATAACTTTTAATATTTTACTCTCCATAAAAATGTATTTTGTCAAAAT
>NW_023417662.1:0-11196 GCF_002922805.2 Oryzias melastigma | reverse complement strand
CAACCTAAATCCAACCTGAATCCAACCTGAATCCAACCTGAATCCAAACTGAATCCACCCTGAAACTGAAAACCGTTATTTACCGAGCAATTTCATTATGGAACGGTATTCCAAAGAACATTCGTGAGGTCAAAAATAAGTTACAATTCAAATATAAGCTAAAGTGTCATGTGTTAAATGATATGTAATGGTTGCAAGCACATTCTGTACATCTCCATAATGACAGTAGGTTTATAGAACACAAGGGTGATGCTGTAAATGAAATGGTGATTGACTGTGTAAAATAATGCTTATGCTGGAATTGTATTAGTAATCTAATATTCAGTATGTACTGTGATATATGTTTTAAATGGACCCATGAAGACTAGCTGAAGGCTTTAGCTCTCAGCTAGTGGGATCCATATAAATAAACAAATAAACAAATCCTAACTAGATCAAATCTGAATCCAAACTAGATTCAACCTAAATCCAACCTGGATCCAACCTGAATCCTAAATCCAAACTGAATCCAACTTGAATCCAAAGTTAATCCAAACTGAATCCAGCATTAAATTTTAGTGGTCGAGGAAGAAAATTGGATTTCAGCGAATCATTGAAGAGATGCTGAAGACTGTTGATGTCGTCATTGGAAACAAAGCAGAGGATTGTAAACAGCTGACTGCGTGCAGAACGCTTTCACTCAGTGTCTGAATGAGATTAGCATCAGACTGGAGATTCTCAGCCTGACCCTCAAACCTGAGACATTGTTTTTGCATTTTTAAACATCTTTTGGGTTTTTACACTGAAACTGAAGACCACAACACTTCTGATCAAATAAGGAGGAAGCCTCTGCTACAAACAGGAAGTGGAACAGGAAGTCCTGCAACCGCTAAATTAAACCTTAGTTTGACCGTAAATCTGTAGCAAAAAATATTTATTGCAGGTCAAAAACGAGCACTGGGGATAATGAGTTAAAAAAGTCAAAGTTTTGTCATAGAAGTTTTAGCTTTTCATAAAACCTCTCTAGGATCCTCACAACCCAGTGGTACGACGGAGGCCTCCAGTGTGACTGCTCTACAAGCATCACTCACCAGTCAGTTTTAGGTCAAACCCATTGACTGTATCTGACAACTGGACTCGGGCTCCAGATATATGAAATCAATTCAGCTACCATTTTTTTCACAAAGCGGACGCCACCATGTTGGAGGCAGACATTGTCAGACAGCAGGGATTGGTCTGAGTCATCGTTTCTATGGTAACCCCTCTCACCAATCAGGACTGAGCTTGATGGAAGGGCATCACTTGAAAGCCAGCAACATTAAGTTTGTCAAACGTTTTTTTTTCTGTTGGACGTAAGGGGCCAACAGGCTCCACCTACTTTTATTGAGACTTCTGATTGGTCAGTTTATTACTGGAACCACAGAAAAATGTCCCAAAAAAAAGGTTAATCAAGAAGATGGTAAAGATGTATCAAAGTAAGAATATTTATTCTGACCATTAGAATGAGGGAGTTAGAGCTGTTTATTTCTCCAAAGAAGTCTGTGGGATTTTGACCTCTTGGAGCCGGGGGGGGGGGGTCACTTAGTCCAGTTCTCTGATATATTCAGTGGTCAAACTAACTTAAAAACACTGAAAAAATCTTAAATATCCTGGTTACATTGAGATAATTCAGATGTATTTAAACCAAAGGTCTGAAACTCAATTCAGCCGGGGGCCTCTGGAGGCGGAGTCTGTGTGAGGCTGGGTCGCATCAGGATTTTCACAAGAAAATCGCTGATAAAATATTCCAATGTTCTCAAACATCTTTATTTTTAACCTGAAATAATGAATTATGTAAAGTAATTAATTAATTTTAAAAAATGGATTTAAAAAAACAATCATTAATAAATAAATAAAATAATAATGAGAATACAGCAGATATAGACGACTGAAGAAACCACATACTGACTGACTGACTGACTACAGCAGTTGATAGTTGATAATAAATTTAATGTTGCAAAAACAACCTAAAAATGCATTTGGTAGCAGGAAGAGCCGCTGTTTACAGTGAACCAATGAAAAGAACTGAATCTCTGAGAAAAGACAGAATTCATCACTACTGTGGAGGGAAACAAGGAAAGACCTGTTTTTACTTTGTCTGAAAGTTTTGGAAGGATTCTTAAAAAAAAAGAGAAAAAATAATAAAACAGATTATTTAGAAGGTTTTTTAAATTATTCTTTAATGTTAATAAAGGTACAATATTTTGAGGAGATATACCTTTAACTTGAGCAAATTGAGTGATACTAATGATATTTACAGTAGAAAGTTGCAGGGGGGGCGCAAAGAATAAGTTCTTCATGGGGGGGCATAAGAGAAAATAATTGAGAAACACTGAACTAGAGAAAACTACTTTAATTCAGTTTCAAATCTCTGTATTAACAGCTCCTCCTTTATTTCTGAGCTGAGAGCAGCGCTCTCACTGAGACTCTCCTCTTTTTCTGCTCATGGAGGAAGAAAAAGCGCTCACGAGGGTCCGATTTGTCCGAGCAGAATGTTTGATGCGTGCGCAGAGATGTCTTATTTCTGCTGGAGTTGTGACATAAATAAAACTCCACATGTGTCGCCCATTCATTCTAAGTGGGACATCCACAGACTGAGCTGCTAGCTCCTCCCACACCCGGCGCGGCATCAGGAACACGTTTTGTGACAAGCGGCAAGCTGTGAATTTGTCACGCGGCGAAAGAGGGGCGGGGCACGCGAATCACCTTCAGTGTGTCAGCACTTCCAGTGGCTCCTCCTCCGCCCAGCTTACTAGAGGAATGAGTGAGCGAGCCACTGGACAGACCGCCGATGTCCCGCCCTCCAGAGCTCCCCGTGATTGGTTCGTTCAGCTCTGCACCCAACAACTGTCATTCATATCAGTCTTGCGGGCCGCACTAACAGTAATCTTTCATATGAAGACGGGGCCACAAATCATAATCCCACAGGCCCCAGATGGTCCGCGGGTCCCAGATGGCCCGCAGCCGCGAGTTTGAGGCCCCTGATTTAAAGGGTAACCAAATAGGGACGTTGGAGGCTGACTCCGCCCACTGCTGAAATTTGAAAATCCAGTCAGAGGGGTGGGGCTTGGGGAATAGGACTGTTATCATTAGTGGAGCTGCAGATCATGACGAAGGACTGACATGGTTTGTCCAATCACAAAATTCAACTGTAGTACCTCAATTCCACCTTTGGGGGGCAGCATGCTGATGTTTTTTTGACTATATTTTCTAGACTTAAACAAGTTTATTTTCATTTATCAAAAATGTGTCAATAACCAACAGACAGCACGTTTAAAGCCCCATTTATAGAGATCAACAGCCAAAAAAAGTAGATTTATGGTTTGGTTTCCCTTTAATGCTTCGTTTCCACTGAGCAGTCTGGTCCGTTTCGATCCGGTATTTTGAGCGTTTCCATTGTTTGATGGACCCATTAAACAGTTCTGACCCGTACCTCTTGAGTGCCCCCATCCGTTGTAGTTCCATAGAGGAATGGAAAAGGATAGTTGGGGTGGAGCCGCTGTAGCCACCCGTTGATTGTCAGAAATTGATGACGACATTAGAAAGTACCAGTATAGAGCTAAGCTAGTGTTTCTGTTTCCTCTTTTAGTGGTATTCTTCTTAGCTGCCAGCAATCTTCTTTCAAACAACATTAAATTCCTGTTCTACATGATGTACTAAAAGTAAAGACAGAAAAAGACGAGCTGCTGGATGACCTCCATTATTGTTGCTTTGTTGGTCGTTGCACTGCAATGACACGCTAGCGGTCTACACCACGCATGAACCATGAAAACAAACCTCAGTGGAAACGAGGCTCAACTGACTGAAAACGCTCGCCAGAATGAACTGGACCGTACCGTACTACTCCTTACTGGACCGGACCGCTCAGTGGAAACTAGACTAAACTTACTCTGCAGGTTCATGAGATCCTTCAGTCTCAATAATATTCTTCACTTGATGGAGATGATCAATAATCCCTCCAGTTGCTCCAGTTTTATTTTCTCTACCTGTTTTACCTCAGAATCTCTGAACTTTCACTTATAGAGCAGATTACTTTCAGACATAAACGTTTATTTACAGCCGTCTGCAGAACAAACCGCTGAGGGAGTTTTAGACGATCAGCTGGAAGAGTTCCTGCTTAAAGGTCAGAGCAGAACGTTCACTGATCCAACAGACGATGACTGGATCACAAACGATGAGTCAGCACACACAGAAACAATCACAAAAAACACACAAACACACACTCAAAAGTATAATCACAAAATAACTCACGAACACACACAGAGGAACACACTAAGAAAACACACACAAAAACAATCACAACAAACACAGACTGAAACACAATCTTAAAGAAACACACACATAAAAAGACACTTACGCAAAGACACTCATGAACACACACAAAAAAATACTTTTAAAAACAAACACAATCACACAACGAAATACATCAAAACCCACATGGAAAACACACACACACAAAACAATCATACATAAAACATAGCCAGAAACACAATCTTAAAAAACACATCATGAAAACACAATGACACCAAAGACGCTTGTACACACACACGTGACACAGACATGAACACACAAAATTAGTGGTATGATGAATACAAGAATGAATTTGTTTTGACCTTTGCCATTTGTTAATGGGGTTCAGAATAAACAAAAAAAATGCACAAAAAGACACACGTAAACACACAAACATACATATGAAAAAAGACATCAACACACAAACACAGACATGAACTCACAAATAAACACACAAGAACACAAACATGAAACACAAGCGGGATTAAATACAGAAACACACACACTCAAACACACAAATAAACAAACGTGAACACACCCATGCACGCACAGGAAGTCCCCTCCTCTCATCCACCTTCTCTCACGTCACGCTCTCAGACGTCTCCGGATCAGGAGGCCCGATCGGGGCGTGGAGCGTCTGGCACGATAATACGTGTGATGTACACCTAAAGCATAAACAGCCCTAATTATAGACCTCCTACCTCTTTCATCTCCACGTGAACTTGCTTCAACCCCCCCAGCACGTCCTCCAGATCTGTCACCACTTGCCGGATCTGATCCCGGACCGTCGGCTTCCTCCCCCTCTGCCGCGTCTCCTCGGAGAGCCGCCGCGGGCAGACGTTGGTGGACGAGGAGGTCTCCGAACAGGTGACCCCCGAGGGAAGGTTGCCGGTTCCCTTCCTCCTGGGGTTCAGATGCTTCTGAGGGACCTCCGTGGAGAAGAACCGTTCATGAGAACCCTCACATCCCTCCTTTGATCCCACTTCCAGCCTCTCAAGCTCTTGATGCTTATCTCTGTGCACCCCTCCCTCGAAGAACACGGCCCCCGCTCCACAGTTCCCGTTTGCCACCTGGAAGCTTCCGGAAGAACATCCACAGCCTTCCTCCTCGTCCATGGACAGATATCTGATGGTCCGTCGCCGCCTGAACCTGTGACCTTTGACCTGAAGATGGGGGAGTGGGTGTGGTATCCCGCTGTGGAGGGCGGGCCCCCCGTCGTACCTGTCTGCTACACAGCCACAGTGTTGGCTGACAGAGGAGCAGTGTGTCCCTGCGGGCGGCGCCGGGCAGCCCCACAGGGCCGGGCTCACCTCCCAGACGCATGTTTGGCTCCAGGGGCCGGCCCCCGCCAACACAGGCCTCCTCTGTGGGCTGCGCTGAGAGAGCGGCGGGGCCTGGACGTCTCTCCTGCAGGATGCTGGCGGGTATCCGGCGTGACAGTCGTACAGCTGCTCACAGGGGATGCAGGGGGGGCGGCCCCGCTGGAGGAAGCGGTGGTATCCCAGCGTCTGCGAGCCGTCCGGGTACATGTCCAGGAGGCGGGAGGCTCTCAGAAAAGCCGCGGTTCGCTCCCTCCTGCCCAGTCATTCGCTCCTTCTGGTTTCCTCATCTGCGCCTCCCCACAAGAAAACTTTTCTCCAACTCTTTTTTTCCCTTCTCCCTCCCCTTCCTTCCTGTCTGTTGTTTCCCTCTTCTTCCCTCTCTGCGTGCGCAGTCACCTCCTTTTTCTTCCTTCTAACTTTTTCTTGCTCTTTCTCGTCTCTCCTTCATGCCCCCCTCCGTCTGTCCTCCTGCAGTCTCTCCTTCTCTCCGGCGCTGGATTTCCCGTCTCGTCCCCTCCCCTCTCCCGCACTCCTCTTTTCTTCTCTTGGAAAAGCTCTCAGAGCGCCGGCTGTACCTGGCTCGGTGGCGTCCGTCCCTGCCCGGCAGCTGGAATCCCGCCGCTCTGCGAGGCTCCTCTGCTGCCCGCCTCCATGTGCTTTTCTTTCTCGGGGAGTGCGTGGAGCCGCCTCAGCGCCGGTGCCGAGCTCATTAGCCCAACTCCAGCCTTTCCACTCTGCAATTAAATGCTGCCTGAGATTCCTTGGCCAGAGTCTGAGGCAGAAGGGAGGGGAGGAGAAACATCAGTGGAGGTGTGGTTTCCAACAAACTGAAGCCAGAGCGCTCTGAGGGAAGCACAAGGACGCCGTTTCCTCTCTGTTCTCGCCGTTTCTAGTCTCCTATCATGACCTGAGTGGATTCCTGAGCGTCAGTCTGCTGACGGAAAGACGCTCCCGCTCAGCCCACACACACAGTGTCATCATCTGCTGCTGTAGGTCAGCCTTTTCTGCAGATAAATTAAGGATGACACGCGGAGGATGATGAAGTTTCTGTTCTCAGTGACGAAGGACAGCCAGCCCTTTGTTTTCACAGAAACAATGAGAGGTTAAAAAGAAGACCAGGATGACCGCCGAGGAAGATGAAGGGGATCGACCGTCCCACGAGGACGACGAGAAGTTCAGCGATGTGGACGGGTCGTTGGAGACAGAACACAGATGGACCGACTTATCTGAAAAAAAAAACATTCACAGCCGTTTGAAGAGTCACTTCAAGGAGCTTTGACATGTTTGATGTGTGAACAGAGTGAAGGTCTGAGCAGAAACAGAAAACGCTGCTCCGGTTCACCGCCTTCACGATATTCAGATAAACCAGTCCTTGTTTTCTCAACTTTTCTTTGAGAATCAACATTAGTTATTGTGTTTAAACCATTGATAGTAAATGAGAACTGGACTGAGTGCAACGTCATCCACAGAAAATGAATCACTTCCATCTCCAACCAAATGAAGTTGATTCAGTCGCCATTTTATTACAATATGGACGCCGCCATGTTGGAGCCAGACATCTCAGTTGCTCTCAGTCATCGTTTCTATGGCAACCACTCTGTTATCAGGAGTGAGCTCGTTGGAAGGCCACGCCCCTTAACACCTCAAGTGGGCTACACAACATCTGCCAATCAAATGTTTTAACATTGGACGTGGGGGCCAGCAAACTCCACCTACTTTTTTTGATACATTTGATTGGCCAGTTTATAACTCAAACTACAGAAAAAATATAATTAAAGAGGATTATCAAAAAGATGGACAGAGCTTTCTGAGCTTTCACACCTGACAAAAAAAATGGAGTTTCTGAGGAAACAGTCACAAATTGACCATTGAGAATAAAAACTAGGGGTGGCACGGTGGTGCAGTGGTTCGCATGACTTTACCCAACAGTAACTCGGATAGGCTCCAGCAACCCTGTGACCCCCAAAAGGAATATAGTGAGTTCAGAAAATGGAAGGAAGGAAGAACAATTTGTAAAGAGGTTTATGCTACAAAGAATAAAACTTTATTTGTAAACTTTATTTAAGCCCCACACAAAGTCTGAGTGATCACGGTTTAAATCTTTTATTGTTGGTGGAATCAACGCTGCTGTTCATGAGGGTATTATTGAGCTTGAGTGACATCCTATCTCTGAGTGACAGTGAGTTGTCCAGTGGAACCCCACAGACATCCCTTTCCCTCAGAAGTGGTTGTGTATTTAAAGGTAGGGGGTCTAACATCTGCAGTGAACGGTCTAAAACTTTGTAAAACCATAAAAACAGCTCTAAAAATAAGTGATTGTTAGAACAAAGCAGCTCCGGAAGAAGCCCAGAGAAGACACAGAACATCTACAGACAATCACACGGAGAACAAACATATTTTGGTTTTAAACATCAGCCTTAAATGCTTCTCCTCTGCATCCAGAGGAGCCAGTTGAGGTGGATCGGGCATCTGGTCCGGATGCCTCCTGGACACCTCCCTAGAGAGGTGTTCTAGGCATGTCCCACTGGCCGGAGGCCCCGGGGAAGACCCAGGACACGCTGGAGAGACTATGTTTCTCGGCTGGCTGGGAACGCCCCCCGGAGGAGCTGGAGGAAGTGGCCGGGGAGAGGGAAGTCTGGGCATCTTTGCTTAGACTGCTGCCCCCGCGACCTGGTCCGGATGAAGTGGAAGAAGATGGATGGATGGATGGATGGATGGATGGATGGATGGATGGACGACAGGGCCTTTACAGTTATCTGAGGCAGACATGTCTTTTGAACTGTTTCCAGGATCAAGTAATTTGAGCTGCTAACAGGCTAACATGTTACTGTTACCAGCTGTCAGCATGCTAACACCTGCTAAAATAAGCTAACAGCTACTAACATAATAACAGTAACTAAAAGGCTAACTGCTGCTAACACACTAAAATATGCTAACAAGCTAACAGCTGTTAACTTGCTAAAAGATGCTAGCAGTTGAATCTCTTAGCATGTTAAAAGATGAAGCATGTTAACCGCTGCTAACATGCTACAAAATGCTAACATCTGCTAACATGCTTAAAGATAGTAACAAGCTAACAGCTGTCAATGTGCTAAAAGATGCTACAGCAACTAACATGCTAGAATAAGCTAATATGGTAACAGCTGTTAACCTGCTGACACCTGCTAAAATATGCTAACAACTACTAACATAATGACAGTTGCTAAAAGGCTAACAGCTGCTAACATCCTACAAGACGTTAACATTCTAAGATATGCTAACAGCTGTTGACTTACTAGACATGCTTCATCTTTTAACATGCTAACAGCTGCTAACATGCTCAAAGGTGCTAACAAGCTAACAGTTGTTAACATGCTAAAAGGTGCTAACAGCTGCTAACAGGTTAACAGCTGATAACATGCTAAAACATGCAAACAGCTGAATCTTTTAGCATGTTAAAAGATGCAACATGTTAACAGCTGCTAACCTACTAAAAAATGCTAACAGCTGCTAACATGCTAAAAGATGCTAACATGCTAATAGATGCTAAAAAGCTAACAGCTGTTAACATGCTAAAAGATGCAAACAGCTGCTAACTTCCTGAAAGCTGCTAACATGTCATAAGATGCTAATAAGCTAACAGCTGCTAAAATGCTAACAGCTGCTAACATGAAACAGTTGTGAACAACAACATCTTTAGTATAACATGACAGGAAATAGATTTTTGATTAGCTTGGCAAAACCTTTGATCTGTATCCATCATTTATCAGATGATGTGACTCAAAATGAACTTTTTTTCATTTTCTGTTGACACATTAAATTAAGAGCACAAGTTGATGAAAATAAGTGAAGATGGGTTTCTAACATCTCTAATTGTGAGTTGATCCCAGTATTCGATGCAACCATAAACAGCTGAGTCAGCCATGAGAATGCAGAGTCATCCTGATCTCTTCAACTGTGTTTTTAAAGCGTTTTCTTCCAGTTCTATGCGTCATATCAGTGTTCTGTGTTTCTGAATATCCTGTTCTTAAGGGAACACACATGTTCTAATGTTCCAGCTGTTAGAACATCTGCATGGGAGTGACATACACAAACTGAGAGTCAGAGAAATCTGCGGAAATTCACAGGAATCTCTCAGGTTTGAGATATGGTTGGAGAAATTCTCGATAAAAAGTTTCTGCCTTCGGTTTTATTCTCTTTGTTCGGAGAAAATGAATGTTAAACTTCAGGAGCTTAAAATGAGTTCATAAGGTTTGTCAGTGGAGCGTTCCACTGATTTCATAAAACTCGGCTCATAAAGGCAAACTGCATGGATCATGGGGGGGCACGGCTAATTTGTCTTTATATTTTATGAATCAAGGACACTGCAGGAGAGAACGCCGCTAGAAGAATCTGAATAGCAGAAAGTGCTAATGGACACGCGGCGGGGGGGGCGGACGCTGCCTTGAAACAGCTCTCTGAAGTGGTTGCCATGGAGGAAAACGGATAAATTCCAATAAAAATGGGTCAGTTTTCACGTTTCACGTGTAACTGAAGTGTTGAGGAGAAGGAAAATGAATTCGGTGAGTGATGAAGGACAGGACTATTATTGGCTTGGAGGGGGACCTGGACCCGCTCTGCCATGACTCTGCAGAAGTATCATTACAGCAGGAGGCAGTCCGAACCAACTGATGCAGATTTCCGAATGGAACTGAACTTTATTGATCTCACATCGTGATAGTTTAGATCAGCAAATAACCAAACATACACATGAGTAAATAGATATATATATAAAAACAACATTTTGATTACATCATTACACAGTTGAGTTGTGCAGTCTGATGGGATCCGGCCATCTGGGTGATTATATCCGGCCCCCCAGATCATTTTATATTCTTGCTATTAACGGCCCAATGTTATCTTGCCCTGGTAACATACTGCAACACATTCTCATTCCTAAGTCGTCACATTTTGACGCATGGTTAGTAGGGCTGTACCGAGTTCCGGGTGCTCGAATACTTTCAATCTGCTCCCAAAGTTCGAGTACAAATATCCGTGACGTCCAAGATCGCTGATTCACAATCTTTATAAATATAGTAAAGTATAGTAAAATATTATGATTGTTTACTTGAATCCGAAGTTAAAGTTTATTCCTTAGGACTCTTTCATCATAGTGTCACAAAAAATCACAGCAGCATCGTCTGGTCTGTTTGCTCTTTTCATGGTCCTTCAGCAGCAAAGAAGCAGCTAAATATATATTTTTCTGTTTTTATGCAGGTTGAGGAGTTGTAATTCCTCCATCAGACTGTCATCAGATCCTCTTTTCAATTCGGTCCGTTTATGTTCTGACTGTCAGGATTTCCACAGACTAACACGGTCCTGATGGACACAGAACTAGATAAACCACAGAACGTCTCTACTCTTCCTGCAGGAATCTTTAGAGTCATGTCTTCGGCCCGGAACCTTCTCTCAGACGGATATCGGATCCAACAGGAGGATCTGACCCACATGAGTCACCATCACAGAGATCATTCAGCAGACACACATCCAAGCCTTTTAATTGGCGTCAGAACCAAACATTTGAACGGAGCGCAGCCAAAGTCGACTG
>NW_023417661.1:11215-12263 GCF_002922805.2 Oryzias melastigma | reverse complement strand
TGACTACACTGCTGAGAGCAGACATAAATCTGTTTGCAGCCACTTGGTTTTCAGTTGGAGCAGAACAACGTCCCATTGTAAACACAGCAAGGGGACATTTTTATTCCAAAAGTCTGTTTGATTCCTGCTGAGTTATTATGTCACAAAAGGGGGAAAACAATTTCTCTGGAGACAAACTGGTAACATGTCACGGCTTCGATGTTTCCTACCTGCTGTTTACCGCTATGGAAATAACTGTCAACACTAATTCTTCTGCTGTGGGTGAGCCAGAGGAGTGTTACTGGAGTAGAGGGGTCAGTTGTCACACAAATAATTTGTCTAACACAGGATTTTAGCCTTGTTGTCCTGACTTTAAGTCTCCCATGCATGAATTATGATTGTTTTTATTCATCTTTAGGGATACGGAATAAAGTTTTTTTGGTGAAAAAGTTCTATCTTCAAATTCTATAAAGATATATGTATCTGTCCACCAAACATCAATGTAATTACAGTGTATGATAATTTGTTGGTATAACTGTAAATAATTTGAAATATATCATGTTGTAATAGTGGTTCCTCTGTCTCTATAGGATGATTTATCTAAAACATGGTTAAAGACAATCTTTGAATTGTGAAAAGCGTAACACAAATAATAGTCACTGAACTCAACATTAATCCTAATAGATTTTAGCTTCCCATCAAATCTATGAACTGGTATTTTGTGAACCAAGCATGTTCTGTAGCATCTTATAGTATATATCATACATGTCAAAGTCAAGGGTCTTAAATCAAGGTAGAAAAGTGCTGGCAAAAAAGAAGAAAAAAAAAAAGAGAATTTCCCAATTGTGACGGTAACAAAAGATTTCTGATAAGTATACACCAATTGCCATTGCTAAACTTCTTCTTTTTTTAAGTTTCTTTTATTTTACTTTTTGTTTTGACCTGTGATGGACTGGTGAACTGTCCAAGGATAGGCTCCAGCAACCCTGTGACAATGAAGGGGAATAACCAGATCAGAAAAATGGATGGATTTTTGCTTTTCTGGTATCTCCTCTTCTTTGTACCACCC
>NW_023417661.1:0-5026 GCF_002922805.2 Oryzias melastigma | reverse complement strand
AAAAAACGTTGAAAATAATGAAGTTTATATTAAAATAGCAAAAATTTTAGGACATTTTGCTTTTTTTCCCCCAATATTTTTTTCAAACGGTTTCATTTGGGTTTAAAATATTTATGGCCCCAAAGTTGCTCCATATATTTTTATGTTTATCAAGTAAGTTTAAAAAAGAAAAACTTACATTTGCAATTGAAGATAATTGAGATTTTAAGGTTTATGTCACATCCACCGCATTGACGAAAGTATCGGTATCGATATCAGCGATATTGACCGGTATCACCCGGCATCTCACCCTACCTGCGCTGCTTTCACACGGCCCCTTGTGGGTCTGGCTGACGCCCGGCTGGCCCTGCTGCAGAGCCGCCCTGCTGGTCGCCTTCAGCTGGCACACGTTACTGTACGTCTTGCCGTCGCTGCCGCAGACTCTGTGGCCCAGCTTGCACTGACAGAAGCCCTTGGAGAGCCGCTTTCCCGCCGGGTGCTTGCACTCCAGCCCGTCCCCGCACGGCAGGTCGTCTTTTCGGCCGCACGGCTCCCCCTCCGCGCCCGCGCAGACCAGGCAGCAGTTGCAGCGGTCCGGCACGTACCCGCTGGGGCAGCTGGGGCTCGGACAGCTGCTGACATCGCACCGAGTCGGACACTTTGCTTTCGGCTCTGCGTTTGCAAATCCGCCGAGGTAAAAGAGCAAGGAGCTGAACCACACGACCTGCATTGTCCTCGATGCAAAGTAGGTCAAGCTTTACGCGGATGTCTTCCTCAGAGGTTCCTCCCTCCGCGGAAAGTCTGGAGATAGAAATCTTACAGCATCCGCCTGCTGTCTGTGTGCGTGGGGATCTGGTTTTCCCTTCAAACCAGACCAAGCAGAAAGTAAACATCAGCTCCTGCAGGATGAACTCCTCCAGCTGTTCAGCCGGCAACTCTGTCCCACAGCGGTCAGGTATGGCAAGCCATAAGGGCCGCCTTCACCAGCAGGCGCCAAGTTATGGCAAGCCAAAAAGGGCCAATATCACTATCGTTTAAATTAGTGATGGTCATCTGTGACGGCCAATGGTGACTGCAAATATTAGGAAGTGTAGACTGTGCATTTCCCAGGGAGAATATAAAGCTTTATTAACCCCCTGGAACCTACTACTTGTGAATTTGCCTCTGTATTTTCAGTTTGAAAGACTACATGCATGCTTATTTGGTATCATTGTATTCAGTACAACCTCTCCTATGTGACACTACCTTTATTTTGTATTTTTTTCATGTTGTATTCACACACTAAACATAAAATCATGCAAAAACAGAAAATTCCATCTGGAAAAATGCGACTCATTTTGATGTGTAAACTCCAAAAATGTTTACCAAGCTGTTTTTACAACATAGAATGAAAGTTNTTTCTGTTGATAGAAGAACATCACAGACCTCCCAGGTCAATGATGTGACTTTTCTTATGCTGTTATACAGACAGTGATCAGTCTGCCTGTGTGGCTTCAGCTTCCAGGCAGCCAAAAAAAAAAAGATTTTTTCTCCTAAGAGCACTGCTGTCTATTTGACATATTTCCTGGAATTCTAATTATTTTCTTTGTTAATTTTTTTTCATCTTTTTCATTTTTCTCATCCATATTCCTTGTGTTTGTGAGGAATTATAAAAGGGCTTTAGGGAGAAGTTTGATCCAGCTGGATTTCAGGTTTGTCCGTCTGGAATCTGCTCACAGGTGGAGGCGTGTCTGTCTACTCTGTTGCTCGCTTCTCGTAACAGCGGTGGGACTTTCGCAGAGAAATGCAGAGTTTCCATGATTTTTTGACAACTCCGGTTATGGTTGTTGTTGTAAACTCATGTCGGATCCCATCCCAAAATAAAATCCTGATCAATTTCCTCCTTGTGGGATTTCTAATAGTGGACAGCTCCGTTTTGCTCCGCCCCACCACAGGCATGTTCCCCTGCATTGAAGTTGTCAGATCAAAGTTTGTCTTCCGCCTAATTCATTAAAATAAAAAATGTATTTTGTCCAAAAACTACAAATAAGGGTGATATTCTCCCTTTAATTCAATAAAATATCAGTGACTAGCAAATGAGGAAAAAACAACCAAGAAAAAAAGCAAAACAGGCAAGGGTTAGCCAGTGTGTTGAAGTGCTGTAAGAAATGTCATAACCAAGACAGAGCTTTTCTTAGAAATTGCAAAATAGTTCATTACTCAGTCTTATCTCAATTATTGCAAATGAGGCTACTGTGTGTGTCGAGATGGGCAGGTCATTTCCCCACTGTGGGGATCTGAGAGCCGAAAAATGTAGCTTCTTGTTCCATGTTGTGAAAAAAACAGACGTCAGTCACTTGCAGAGTGTAGTGTGCATACAGTGGAATAGACCATCTTCATACTGTTCAGGAGCTGTGGAGTTTACCATTCTTTACATGTCAGGAATACAAATTGGATACTAGCTGATTTTTGAAGACAATGTAAAGATGTGAAGAGAGGAGTCAGTTGAGTTTTTTTTTTCTCTCGGTTGGTTAAAAAACGAGGTGTGCAGCTGCTACTCAGATCATCTGAAGAGGCTTGAGTGTGCACGTTGGTGGCCCCATGAAAAGTGTATTACAGTAACTAAATCAAGAAATGACATGTGCCTACTGATGAAGACATGAGACAATGCTTTTGAATTTTGTACAGATTAATGCTTATTCGGAAACGGTAGAATTATTTTTGCTAAAACTCATACGGTCATCAGTGACGACTTCTAAATTCTTAGCTAACTATAGAGACAATTACTGAAGATCCCAAAATAATAGTAAAGATTTGCTGTCTTGGTAGGTTCAGCTAAAGAGGTTTTTCTTTCATCCAAGTAGTTGTGTGAAAATCTGGACCATTCATCTGGAGGAAAATGGTGTCTCCGTCATAGAACTGATAAGAGAAACATTGTGAGCAAACAATGGTACTTAGAGACTTGGTAAAAAGAGGGAACAAGTGCCAAGAACAGAACCATTAGAAACACCAGTAAAAAAAAAGGTGAGATCTGGGTTCCTCTCTTAAGATACCTTGAATTTTCTACAGACCAGGATTGGGGCAATTGGAACCATACCAGCAATACTGAACGCACACTACATAGGACAATGTCGTTATTTATAGTGTTAAAGACTGAAGAATAATCAAGAAGAATCGAAACCTAGGGTTGGCCACAAGCTCTAGCCAAACAAAGAGATCAACAGACACATCACACAACTCTTACAAAAATCTATGTACGTCATTTTTACAGATCCTACCTGCACCTGGTTTTACTCCACTTGCCTCCCCTGCAAACCAGACAGCTTTGGCTTACATCTGAGCCCCTGCTGACTCAGGAGACTCATTCTTTCAGATAAGAATGCTGTTGAGCTTAAGACTGCAAATGTCTCAAGTTCTGAGGGGCTCCTGGTTTAAAAAAAGGCAACTGTAGCTGAGAGAAGCTATGTGTTAGACAGTGTTGTGTCCAAATTCCACAATGCTAGTGTCTTCTTTAATGATTTGATGGACTGTAGATGGTCTTCGTGGAGGCCTCTCATAACCAAAGTTTTCAGTAATGTTTTTGAGATCACCTTTACTACGGCTTCTCTCTACTGCTCCAATTATTGGAGCATCTGAAGCTTTAGTGGTGTCCTAGGGGAAAGCCTAGGACTTGCCTGTGTATTCCTCCGCCATGAAGGTGATCCTCGTAAATGTAAGTAATGACTTTTTGTTTCAGCATATCTTTTTAAAGTTATAAAACCGTTGTTATTATGTATTTTTTGAGCACTGGCTGCTACACCCTAACCTAGATGATCGGCAACTATTAAGAACATCATCTAGGGTTAGTAACATCCTAATTTGAAGACACCATTTTTCCATAACTCTCTCTTTGGAAGGCTAAATGTAGGGATAGAGACAAGCCATAGGGGACAAATTTGGAATTGGCCTTAGGGTTTCAATCTTGTCACAACTGCCCTCACAGGTGAAGCTGTCTGTGGGTATGTGGGTAGCTGACCAACCCAAATAACTCCAACACCCAGGGGAAGAAGAACCTGGTTTCAGGCAAGATGGCCTCCAAACACAACATTAACTCATCATTAGCCGGAAACAGAAATGTTGCAACTGTAGCCATAACCTGAATTTGCATATCTATACTAGAAGATTCTTAACCATAACTGTAACCCTTAGCCTAAACCTGACCATAACTCAATTCTGGCGTTTTCCTAGGGGAAGAGCATAAACTTCCTTCAAACTTTGGTGGAGGACTTCCAGCTCCTGGAGCCAGGTTGTTGTCTGCAGCAGGTCCTCTTGCCAAGGAGAGGCAAACACCCACATTTCTTAGTTAATGTAACTTATCAAAGTGTTTGTAATCAATTAGAACTTGATGGTTACGCATTTGAGCTCTCAGGTTTTTCATATAATACTTTCTTACTTCGACTTATTAGAGTCATTTCCCACTTTTGAGGCTTTTGTTCTTATTCTTATTAACAGTAGCTTCTCTTCTGCTGCGGTTCCAAAGGAATTTTGAACACACTTTTCACCCAACCTATCCTGGTCAAGCTGGTCTTGATCCCACAGCTCTCTGTAATTTGAGGCATATTTCTAAACTGCCCTTTCCCTTCAAAATTATAGTGAAGATCGATTACAGTTAGTTAGTGGCGTTTGTGGAAAAGCGTGACATGCTTGGGGTTTTCCAATCCTCCTTCAAAACTCAGCACAAAGGAAGAATCTCCCCATATTTGTGTCTTTAACTGTGTCATTTTAGCTAAGTACTGGTGACTGTGTCATTGTTGCTGTTTGGGAGCTAACAGCTGCATTGGACGAAGCAAACTTTATGAGTCCATAATGTTTTGTTTTCTCACAAAGAAATTTTGGTGGGAGTACATGCAGTTCCTAAAATTTTAACGAAAAAAGGACTAAAATTCTGTTTTTTGGCAGCTCCTCTGTAAATTTTGGTGTAGACCGGGATCTTTGGACATGTCTTAAAGGAGGTCATACCATGAGATTCTCAAGCCTTTCAGAGTGAACTATATTCATATAGATGAGCCTTTTAGCATCAGCCTAGCTA
>NW_023417660.1:11007-12043 GCF_002922805.2 Oryzias melastigma | reverse complement strand
AAAAAAACACCAGAAGACAGCACAAAACACCAGAAAACACCAGAAAAAAAAGCACAAAACACCAGAAAACACCAGAAAAAAAAGCACAAAACACCAGAAAACACCAGAAAACACCAAAAAACACCAGAAAACACCAAAAAACACCAAAAAAAACACCAGAAGACAGCACAAAACACCAGAAAACACCAGAAAAAAAAAGCACAAAACACCAAAAAAACACCAGAAGACAGCACAAAACACCAGAAAACACACTGCTGTCAACTACAGGCTTCACTAATTCAACCACAGATCACAGTTTTCTTTTCAACTTATTTGTCACATGAAACATGTTCAGGTAGTGGCAGACGGCTGCAAAGCAGACGGCTGCAAAGCAGACGGCTGCAAAGCAGAGCTCTGTTGTGAGTCAGATGCAGGTTAGCATCTGACTTGAATTAGTGACGGGCGGAGCCGGAGGAGCAGCACCACATGAATATGCTAAACATCTGACCTGCATGAAAGAAGACTGATAGTTTATAAAACATCTTTCAAACACGGTTTCCATGACAACTTCCTGCTAACGAGTATTTACATGCTCGCTTAAATACAGGTTTGGGACAGAAACAGAAGGATTCTTTCCATGACACAGAGGGAGTTAGTCAGAGGCCGGAATGGCCTCAAGACCAGGATGTGACTTTGTGAGAGTCTGTGTGTGTGTGTGTGTGTGGGTGTGCACGTGGGGGTGTGTACATGTGTGTACATGTGTGTACATGTGTGTACATGTGTGAGGGTGTACATGTGTGTGTGTGTACATGTGTGTACATGTGTGTACATGTGTGTGTGTGTGTGTGTACAGGGGTGTGTGTGTGTACATGTGAGAGTGCATAAGAGTCCCTGTGTGACTGTTTTCCAGTGGATAAATCGTCTATTCCACGCTGGTTTTTTAGGTCTCTCCCCAAAATAACCAGTCGATCGTCCTGATGGTTTATTTGAACATGAGGTAGAAAACCACAGCAGGTCAGAGGTTTCCTGTAGCAGACCAGCAGGTCTCTCTCATATC
>NW_023417660.1:0-3199 GCF_002922805.2 Oryzias melastigma | reverse complement strand
AACTGATTCGCTGTGGCGACCCCTGAAGGGAAAAGCCCAAAGAAAAGAAGAAGAAGTCCCAAAGACGCCGCGAGCTGCTGAGATCTGGAGCCACAGATAGAAATGTTCTCATCGATTCAGGACCATTGTCTGCATGGAGTTTACTGGTTTCTATTTCCATCCAGATGTTCTGGATGTTCTGATCTGCTGCAGTTGGATTCTCTCCTGATTGGACGAGGTCTGTCTATGCACACAGAATTCTCTGTTTTTACTGAATGTAGAACAGGACAGAAAAGGATCACAACTGGATCAAAACAAGATCACAATTAGATCATAAGATCACAACCAGATTACAAGGGATCAACAGGAACTTGATAACAGATCAGTGAAATCTATAAAGGGAGCTGGATGGTTCAGACTGAGCATCAAATCTTTCAGTTCATCTTCTCTAACTCCACTCTTCCTGTGGCGGTCTCCAGCAGCTAATAACAGGCGTGGCAGTGTGTGTGTGCACGTGTGTGTGTGTGCACGTTTAAATTGCAGGGCAGTGCAGGAGGCCTGTATTTATAGAAACGCTTGACGACACTCAGATCCTGCAGGAGTCCGAATGTTGCAGAACACTTCCTGCACGGTTGTGTTGTCCTGTTTGTGTGTCAGTTCTTGTGTTTGTGTTTCAGTTCTTGAGTTTGTGTGTCAGTTCTTGTGTTTGTGTTTCAGTTCTTGTGTTTGTGTTTCAGTTCTTAAGTTTGTGTTTCAATTCTTGAGTTTGTGTTTCAATTCTTAAGTTTGTGTTTCAATTCTTGAGTTTGTGTTTCAGTTCTACTGTTTGTGTTTCAGTTCTTAAGTTTGTGTTTCAATTCTTGAGTTTGTGTTTCAGTTCTTGTGTTTGTGTTTCAGTTCTTGTTTTACTGTTTCAGTTCTTGTGTTTGTGTGTCACTCCTGCCCCCCGTGTTCTGGACTGGTCCTGGTCCTGGTCCAGACCAAGTAGAATTGCTCACTAAGGCAGCAGTCTGGACTGGGTGACTCATGTTGCTCCAACAATGGATGTCAGTCATTGCAGACGGCCTGAATGAAAGTGAGTCATGAGGAATTCATCCCGACTCCTGAGGTCACTGAAAGCTGAACGTTAGTTGAAGTCTCGGTCCGTCATGTCTGGAGGTTTCTAAGAAGCTGCGTTCAGGCCTGAAGCTCCGCCTCCTGCAGTAATCTACCCCTGATGTTTGCTTCTTTTTCCTACATGAACCGTTAATGAGAGGATCTCCGCGCATCGAGCGACTTTTAGAGACGTTCATATCTTCATGAAGACTTTTTCTTCAGAAATGTATATATTATAATAACACTGCTGTGTTCCTGTGATTCCTGTTTCATCCCAGAATCCTCCTCAAGGTTTCGTTTTTACGGAAATGAGGATCAGCTAAATGGACGTCCATTCTGTCTGCCTCTGAGCTGCATTCAGGAAGTGGACCCCCCACCCCTCTATGCAGACACTTATTGTACATCCTAAAGCATTCCGGCCCCCCAGGGGCCGGGAGGGAAACGCCCTCTTCCTCCCAGAGGAGGGCGAGTTCTCCTCAGAAAACTGCAGCTGGAAACCTTTGACTACAAGCATCTGAAATGAGTTTCCTCTGGAGGGTGGCTGGACGCTCCCTTAGAGATAGAAGCTCGGTCACCCGGAGAGAGCTCGGAGTAGAGCCGCTTCTCCACATCCAGAGGAGCCAGTTGCGGTGGATCAGGGATCTGGTCCGGATACCTCCTGGACGCCTCCCTGGAGAGGTGATCCGGGCATGTCTGTTACGATCCCAACCGAGGGGAAGGGAGAAAAGGTGTAACATAAAAAAATAAGAAACCCAGACTGGAGCACTGTAGTGGTGTGCAGCTTTTAATTTGCTGTTAGCTGCAAACTTTAACATAAATAGAATTTCAACAAAAGAAAACAGGGGTTAAATCTATACAAAACAGAAACATAAATTCTCTCCACATGAGAGTCAGAGACTGAGACCCACTAGGTCTATAAAGTATGCTTACACACACAAACTTTCACCAGTTTTTGACACAGGCTCTCAACCATAAGCTCCACACCAAAGTCCACAAAAGAGGACTGGAACTTAAAGTGTGAGTTTCACCATGGGCAAGCTGACCACCAGAAAGGGTGTTACAAAAGCTGCCAAGGTTTGATGGGGAAGTCAGCTCTTTTATCCAGGTGTGGATCGTCAGTCACTGGTCCTCAGCTGATTGCGAGATGAGGTCCAGGTGGAGATGGGCGGGTCCACACTCTGCAGAGCTGCAGCTCTCAGCCAAGACACCTACAGAAAAGAAAACTCACAAGCACACCAACTCATTCACCAAAACTCAAACTCAAGCACACAAACCATACAAACCATACACAAAGAGTGCCGGATACACCAGGGCCGTAACAATGTCCCACTGGGAGGGGGTCTCGGGGAAGACCCAGGACACGTCTGGGTATCTCTGCTTAGACTACTGCCCCCACAACCCAGTCCAGATGAGCAGGGGAAGATGGACGGATGGATGGAAACCTTTGATTGTGGAGATTAGACTCAGTCATTCCTGAGAATCTGTTCAGGTTTTAACTGGAGTTCAGTCTTTTTGTGTCCAAACCTTTAGTCTGTCAGAAGATCGTTCTAGTGACGAGTTCTGACCAAACTGACACATCATCTGAATGAAGGAGCACCAACATTCAGACCGTCTGCAGCTGCTATTGATCGTATTATTGATCCTGTGTTTTCATTGGTTCTTCTTTTAGGCTCTCAGATCAAAACCGATCTGAGGGATTTCATTCTAACAGATTTCTCTTCACTCAGGTTTGTCCATCAGTTACCATGACTCTGTGATCGCGTAGTTTGGTCTGAATCACTTTCTCATGACGTGACTGTGCTGCACGCTGTCAGCTGATCATCTCGGTGTGATGCCTTCAGAGGTTCTGATCCGTGGGTCCGTGCACAGAGCTCTGTGCTCATTTCAGATTTACTAAAATGGATTTAGTAAATCTGTGGTGGACCTTAACGTACACACAGCAGTGGTTCTGAATACTGTGAAAGGACTTGGGTAACCTGCTCCTATAGATTTATTTGACGTATTTCTTGATCTTCATTTAACCCAGACATTCCCACTGAGGCAGCCACAGCTGCTTACAGATACACTAAAACTTTGATTTGTCATATAGAACCTTTCTAAATGACAAAGAAATGACTTTCTTCAG
>NW_023417659.1:8214-12268 GCF_002922805.2 Oryzias melastigma | reverse complement strand
AGGAATTGCAAATCTAGTTTAGTTTGTGCCAGACCCCTGCAGAGCAAAGCATTGTGTTTTTCCTTGTATTTAAAAAGAAAATAGATACATAGCTGATGTGCTGTCTCTGATTTTTCAACAAATATTACTAATTTTAATTCTGTAAAGTGGTTAAATGTCCAAGTGGATCAGAAAATGAACCCCATGTTTATCCTCGTGGTGAATAAGTGTATGACAGGAAAAGGGTGAAAAAACCTAACAGACTGAAAAACAAAACTTTTAAAGACCCACTCTAAGGAAAAGTGTGTTTTTAACATATTTTTGTGGCATTTTACTCATGATGAAGGACATATATGAAGAAAATGAAGCCTAAAATTGCATTTCATATAAGTAGTGTGACGTAGAAGCTGCTACGGCAAGCCACAAGTTCTCAGCTCTGCTCCATCCTGATGCATCCACTTGCAGACGACTAGGTCAATGTTTTGATGCTTTTGGCAACAAAACTGTACAGCTGGATAGGTCCAGTTCTGCTTACCATTACTAATGTTAGTTTGGGATCATGAGGGGCTGTAAGCTAGTGGGAGAAAGGGTAAACAGATGGATGATGGTAAGGGGGCGGGGTTTATTCTGTGCGAAAAATCCCACCCACTGAAAAAGTTAACATTATCTAAACTTTTTTTTAAAGTTACTTAGTAAATTTTAGGTAAAAGAGGGATACTTTAACAGTAAATATGTAATGACAAGAAACATTAAAATGTAACACTGCCATAGAATCAGATAGGGATGCCTACTTGGTGATGGATTTCATTTTTTGGAGCCTGAAGCAGAATAAAATTTCTGTCCCTAAAGTTATTATTTGGACCAATCCTCCTCTTTGTTCCCGTTAAACATTCAGGGTCCACAGGAAACGATCTGACTCAGTCTCCTGCAGCATCACCTGATGCAAGAAAAAGAAAAAAAGCTGAATATGTTGGAGTGTTTTTCTCATGAAAAATCAACTCCACTTCTTTCATGATACTGGAGGTCGAGGTCAATGACCTGTAATTAATGAAGACTGAAACAGGCTTTTTACATTATTGTCTATTATAGAAGCCTCACTTTGGAAAAAAAACGGTTGCTGAGTAACTGGCGAGGATGAGTGTGAGTGAAAGCCTTGAAGTTCTCCAGAAAAGGAAGTGAGCTAAAGCTACAGAAAGTTGACATTGTGGCACAATTTTATTTCCTTTTAAGATGGTTGAAGGAAAGAAAGGAAAGAGGTTAAGCTAAAAGGAAAATAAATAAATAAAGTTTTATTTAAACAAGTTTTTGAGGTCATTTGAGGTGATTTTTCTTAATATTTCATCAATGCATTTTTTCTTGGTATCCTTTTAAAACCCAAAAGGATTTTGTTTGGAAACATTTACACAAGTATTTCCAAAAGTTGTGATTCATCCAGTTCCTCGACTTAACAGCAGTTATTATCTAAAATGTTTTTCCTTTTGAATTTATGTGCTCCATTCTCCCTTTTCCAGATACATTGAGAGGCTGAGGGCCAGAAACGAACGACTGACTGCAGCTCTGGAGCGAAGGAAAGCAGAATCGGAGCAAATGAGTGTTAAACTCAACAGACTTGAGTCTAACTTCTCGACCCTGCAGTTGGCTTTGAGATACAGGTATAAAGGAAACGGACCTGACACATGCTTGCACATTCTTTTTATAGAGTTATAGACTCTTTATTTGTTAAATAAGGACTTTTCACAGGTCAGCGGTCTGTCAGGAGGCTCCTATGGCAGATCCTTCTGCTTTAATGAGGTTGTGTTTTGTCTTTTGTGACAGTGAGGAATGTGAGGAGGCCTACAGCGAGCTGCTGTCACTTTATGATGCAGAGAGGCTGCAAAACGTCGCTCTGCAGACAGACTCAGCAGGTGTTTGATACTCACCCTAACCCACAGAGACACTGAGATACAGCAGGTACGAGGCTGCTCACTCACTCAAAAAGCTCAGTTAGAGTCACACGTTTCTCCTCTTTTCGGTGTCAGATGGCGACAGGCAGCAGAGTGGGAGTCCCTCATCTGAGCTCAGGAGGATGGGAACGGAGGAGTTGTCCACCTCCTTCTCGACAGCAGTGTTCAATGAGAAAACACAGACTCAGTCACAGCAGAGGTGATGGTTTTCTATCGTAAAAGCAGAAAAAAACATTTGTTGATAATAGAAAAGATTAAAAGTTTAGAGAAGGTTTTAAAACCTTTCTAACCTTTTGTGGTTTCACAGCACGCTGGGGTCTGGGGATCGAGAAACAGCTCTCCGACAACACATCGACCTTTTGAAGAAGGAACGAGCGGCCATTTCTCTGCATATGTCTGGCCAAGCAACCGGGGCCAAGCTGAGCTCTGACCCAGCTGGGCAAAGATGGGGACAAGCGCCTAAAGATCTCAGCAAACCACCTGATTCCAAGAGGGAGAAAGCCTCACTGTTTTATGAGCTTATATCCGTCAGGGTAAGAGCTGCACATTTAAAGTCTGATAGTCTGAGTTTGTTAAGATAAATGTGAGAAAAGGAACAAATCCCTCCTCTAAAGTCAGGGATTGTACTTTTTTAGGTGACGTCTTTTTGTATAGTTTGGCTGGGGTGCAACTTATATGTGATTTTAAAGAAGAAGAAAAATAGCAACAACCACTAGAGGGTGCTGTAGGTGTGTGTATCAGTATTTGCAACTGACAGCAACACAGAAGAAGAAGCAACGCTATGTCCAAATTCCCACCCTAATCCCTAACCAATAAAAACCTAACAAGTGCCCTGGACTTTAAAAGCAATTCAGACACCATGCTTAATAGTTTTCATTTGTTTTTCCAAACATCAGATATGATGTAACAGATTTCTCAAAGTAAAAATCAAATCAATATGAACGTTTCACGACATGTATTTGTGACTCAACTGTGTTCTGATGATGAAAATGTGTATGGTTTGTTAAAAAATAACATTTTATACACATTTTTTGCAAAAATTGTTCTACTGCAATGCATTGTGGTTTATGTGGATAATATTAGTCTATTTGGGCTAATGTGGTGAGCATTGATGCATGCAAGTTTTTGGAAAGTTGCTAGTGCACTCAATTTTGTAATTGTAGATTCAGACAGCACTAGAAAATGGCCAACGCGCTATATAGTCCACTATATAGCGCGTTGGCGCTATATAGTGCATTGTATAGTGCATAATGAGGGAATTTGGCCATAGCATCAGTCTTTCGCCAGGCTTGGTGGAAGTTGTTCAGAAGCGACACAGAGAATTAAGAATTTGTGTTTTATTAATATGAAGTGATTTAAAGTGTAACTTATATATAAATGACTTTTTTCTTCTTTATTATGCATTTTTTGCTATTATGACTTAGATTCCTGAACAACGGTACATTTTTGTCCTCTTCAAGAGCATAATTTTGACCACCACTGTTTGGACTACCCAAACACACTGATGTAAAATAAAAGCATATTTTACTACAGTTCTTATTTCTTTTTGTTTTAAATGTATTATTTTATTCCGTGATATATTTGGCTCAATTAGAAATACATTCATTCTATAATTATGCAAAAACTTTTTCCACAAAAGTAGGTGGGGAGAAGAAAAATCCCACCCCTGTCCTGTCGACAGATCTTGTCTTCATTTATGTGCAACACCTTTTTAAAAAATAGTTCACTCTGGCTTGTTGACTGAATGGAAAAATAAATAACAGAAAGTTAAACAGAAAAGATGAAACAAAACCAACAAGCATGTAAACTGCTCTCACCTAAAAGAAAAAGAAAAATGTCAGCACATTAAAAGAAGTAGCAGCACTCAAGTCAGCCATGAAGGATGTAAAGGAGAGAGTCTGAAATGTCAGTGTAATTCCTCCTTACTGATTACATTCTGTTTCTGTCACAGAGATGGGAATAAGTAACACAGAAAATCAGATCCAATCCTGGGAGAAACAACATTTTTGAAGCTTTATTAGCAAAAACAAAACAACAAAAGGACATAAACCAGCCTTGCATAAATGTTTCTCCTTAAGTAAAATCAAAACAGGATATTTTTTTTTACTTTTTTGTCAGAAAAGAAAAGTCAG
>NW_023417659.1:0-709 GCF_002922805.2 Oryzias melastigma | reverse complement strand
GAAGAAGAAAAATAAGAAAACAGAAGAACAATAGTTTGATTGCATGCTGCAATCAAACTAATTATAAAGAATTGTTGCATAAAGGTAGCAATGAAGACCTGAGATTTATGTATTATAATACATCCAAACTTTTTTTTTAAGTTTTCATAGCATAGATGGTGACGTTTGTTTCTCTTTAATTTGGAGAGTTTGTGTTGTTTTTATGGCTTTTGTGATTTTATGAAATAATCCAGTTGCCTCATTTGTCCAACTCCATCCTGAAAATCCCTCACAGAGCGTACCTTTTGTTTCTCCATTAATCGGTGCTGCTCACTTCATCCGGTTCAGAGATGCAGGGAGTGAGGTCATCTCAGGTGACTCTGTCAGAGGCAGGCAGCCTCAAAGAGCACGTCAGAGCATCACAACAACACGGAACTCCATGTACTCCAATCTTTGACATGCCAACGAAGGGCAAAAGTGTTTACAGCTTTTACGATTTCCCCACTTTTCACCCTATAAGTGTAAAGAAAGAGTGGATGAGAATAGAAGTGTTGAAGTGTGAAATGACATGCAACAAAATCCCTGGACAGAGGATAAAACCCATTAACAAGAGAGGACAACAACCCTTTTCAATCCTGCAGGCTCGTTCTGAAGTCTGTTGTGCAAATCCACCTGCCCTGAACTCATCTAAAAAAATGTTCCCAACTACTGAAGCACATGATGTGCCACT
>NW_023417658.1:9396-12268 GCF_002922805.2 Oryzias melastigma | reverse complement strand
ACTAAAAAAAAAAAAAACATTTGTACACAAACACTTTACAATATTAGCTTCAGAGCACAAGGTCAGCTCCTCTTGTTCACATTTTAAATTAATCTTGTGTGAGACACAAAATCCCACCAAATGTTATTATTCAAGCCTCTGCCTCACATGGGGACTTTTATTACTATAAAAGCAATTATTTTTTTGTGTTTTGGGGGGATACTAGTGTTCCTAATGTATCTTAAAGATTTCCAAGCTACCTTAAACACTTCATTTGTAGCAAACATCTTCAATCCAGTGCTGAAAATGTTCCAGAAAACATGTTTAGTTCTTCGATCTACGACAAAAAAAATGGAGCAGATCGCCACAATATCCCTGAAGCAAACCCAACTGCATGCTGCAGTATTCCTGTTGAAACAAGCGTTTTCCCATAGTTTAAGGCCACGTTTCAGCAGTCTTGTTCTTTGGAGTTTAAGGTCTAAATATAAATCCAACAGAAAACCACAGGTATGCCACGGATAAGCTCTTACCTGAGATTTAAGGTCAGTTGTTCATCTTTAGTCCTCAGCAGATCTCCAACTGAAAACGTGGCACTACCCAGCAAGCTGCCCTGTAGGGAGAGGAAGATGCCATGAAAACTATGCTTCAGGGTACTGGAAAAGTTATAAATAAAGCTGTTAAAGGAAGCGACACCATTCTCCTGTGAAGTGGGTTGTGTCGTTTTTGAAGAAATGTAAATCAAGTTGAGTATCAGTTGGATTACAAAAAAAAAAAATAAGTGTAAAATTCAAAGCTGTCCTGAACGCATAATCTTCCCGATGTGTGACAGTGTCTACTTTCTTACGTCTTTGACAACATGTGCTTCCTGCAGGCACGATATGAACAAGCGGCGTCAGCGCAGGAGAACTAGGTCATGGGGAGAGGAGTACGGGACAAGGCCATCAATAAAGCAATGAGGTGATCTACATTTGTGGGAAACCAACACCCCCATTCTCTCAAGGGTGAGCCCAGACTCATGCACATGAAAGCGTTGCACCTGCAAGAAACACTGCTGATGGCCTCCAGTGCCTTAAGGGCTTGTAATCATGCCAAGGACAACGAGTGCAACAAACAATGCTGGAAAGCCGCATTGGTGGATTTCATCATAAAAAGACTTCAATTGATTGTGAAGAACATAGAAGTTCAGCTCTTTCATCTTCCGAAATGAGATGCTTTTCATCAGACTCTCTAACCTGCTGCTAACAATTCATCGAATACCACAATGAAGACACGGAATAAAACTATTTCCCATTTACAGTCATCTTTGTCACGTTTCACTGCTGTCAGTCTTTTCCTGCTTCTGACGATGAAAACAGAACAATGCATTTATTTTGTCCACTGAATGCAAATGTAGGTGTTGTGCAGGATCACATCAAGATTGTATATTTTATTTTAAAAAGATGAGGTAACACACAGCTCATAACTTAGTCTGCGTTGCAGGATGTTTTTCCTGCACAGACAGACCGGCATGTGTGATTATTTTTGTTGACCCATACACTCACATTTGACTATAATCATATCTTAGAGAAGAAATAATTATGTGGCAAAATAATTCAATAAAATGGGAGAGGCAATTGGTTAAAATTAAATTAGTTAAAAAAAACTTAAATTCTTTCATTTTTTTTCATAAAAAATGAATGAAATATATACAGTGCTGGTTATGAAGATTCTATTTTTAACAACATTTTTGAATTATATTTTCATTTTGTAGGGGCGTAGCGTTTGATCAACTTAATCAATGAATTGGTTTATATTCCTATGATCCAACCAGATCAACGTCTGAGGCCAGCTGTTAATCAAATTGATCTATACCCAGTGTTGGGTATAAGGAATTACAAAGTAACAAATTACTGTAATTTGTTGACTTTTGTAAGTAACAGAGTAATGTAACGAATTACAGTTCAAACTTCGGTAATTAAATAAAATTTACTAGACTACAGAAACTTAATTACTCACGTTTTGGTGCAGTGAAATCATCGGTGATCAATAAGACAAATTAATTAGTGTAAACAGTTGGTGTCGTCTTTTGGTTAAATGAAAATAAAAACATATACCAACTAAAACAAAGAGTTACTGACATGTGCAAACACTTTCAGCAACTGGAGATATTCAAATTATTTCCAGTTTTGTTGAAAACAAAGGCAAAAAACATTTCAGTTTTGACCTGCAGATGAACTGCTTTCCACTGCCGTAGTGTCAATGAGCAACCTGTCTATACACTATGTGGGATGCTGCTATACAATGTAGACGTTTTCATGTAGCCTCTATGTTTCTATTTTGTGGATTTTACAAGGGTGTCTTGTTAGTGCTATCTTTACTCCTTTAAGAATATGCATGCGAGTTGAAAAAAAAGTAAAGTAACGGGCAGACTGCTGGCTCCACTTGCATCAGGTTTATTAGTTCAGGCAAGAAGACAAGGGCCAAGCTCAGCTAAAAGTCCACAAAGCTAAATCAGGTTCAGAAGGGCAGAGGTCAGTCACATGTATGGGAGCATCAAAGAGGAGACTAGAGTAGTCGGGGTCCAGCCGAGGGTCAAGGCAGGCGGCAAGCAACCAATGATGAAGCAGGGTCAGGTAAACAGGAGATCAGGTCCTGATAGAATCGCTCGGTGGCACAAAAAAACACTTCACACTGAGTGAGGCCCTGAGCAGTGCTTAAGTATCATGTGGGTGATTATCAATGAGTGTCAGCTGAGCGGCATCTGGGGAGTGTGCGCTGGGGTTGCTGGGAGATGTAATGTCTTCAGTATTCTGGAGACAGCTACCACTGGTGACCAGAGGGGGCGACAGAGCTCTGACTCCTGACAGTAGTGAATTACTTTTTAAATTAGGGAATGAGACAAGTGATTTAATCA
>NW_023417658.1:0-942 GCF_002922805.2 Oryzias melastigma | reverse complement strand
ACTGTAGTGTTTTATTTGTTTTATACTATCAGAGTTTGAAATTCCAGATACCCCCTGAACAGGCCACCTCATTGCTGCCTGATTGGGGACAGGTCTGCAGTGGGGGCGTGCCCAATGGGAGACTTTATAAGGAACACTGGAATACATGAACAGGAGAGGAAAGGGGAGTGAAGTAGGGGGCCCTGGTGGAGCATAAGTGAGTGAAGCCAGCGCTGGGCCCTTGAGGAACACGGCTGGGGAAGCCAGCGCCGGGCCCTGGAGGAACACGGCTGGGGAAGCCTGTGTTGGACCCTGGAGCAGCATGGCTAGAGAAGCCAGCACTGGGCCCTGGAGAAGCGTGGTGGGAGAAGCCAGCGTCGGATCCAGGTGGAGCATGGCGAGAAAAGCCAGCATCAAGCTCTGGTTGGGGAAGCTCGTGTTGGGCTCTAGCGGAGCATGGCGAGAGAAGCCAGTGACGGGTCTTGAAGGAGTGTGCCAAGAGAAGCCAGTGCCGGGCCCTGGAGAAGTGTAGTGGGAGAAGCAAGCCCCAGGCCGACAGTGAAAGAACCCCGTCGGATGACTGCCCACTAAGTAGAGCAACTCGGGGTGAGGCAGTGCCCAAACCAGAAGTGCGGTTGAGCCAGAAGTCAGACAGTAGAGGGAAGCAACGTTGGAACGTATGGTCAGTACTGTTTTTTTTTACAATGGAAACCCTCAACATACCGGACCGAACCGTACCATACCACTCAGTAAAAAGGAGGTTTGATATACTGTATATGCCCCCAGTCGCTCATGTGGCTTCATTGTCATTTCATTTTATTTTATTCCTCTTTCATGTGCTACCATATCCATAATAACCAAGAGTCATCCATTCATAATAAAACAAAAGCGTGACGAATGAGTGAAGGGAGCATGACAAGGACCAGGTCGTCAGTTCAGGGCAGTGAACCCATCTTATTGTCC
>NW_023417657.1:7435-12681 GCF_002922805.2 Oryzias melastigma | reverse complement strand
TGAAAAATGGAAAACAGAGAAAGGCAATTGAGACCCAGACCCACAATGGGACCAGAAATCCCCACCCAGACCTGCACCAAGACCAGAACCTCCACCAAGACCCGCACCCAGGCCCAGACAAGCATCAAGACCAGAACCTCCACCCAGACCCGCACCCAGGCCCAGACCAGCACCAAGACCAGAACCTCCACGTGCGGACATTTAAAAGGGAAAACAGGTCAGTGCAAACTGAAACAATTAGAGAATACGAAATGAAAGTATGTTTTACTTACTGTGACAAGGGATAAACATAAAATATATTTGTATGTGAACAAACATTTGATGTTGTCTTTATCCATTTGAGTGAAAACACATTATCCAACATTTTACAAAAGAAATTAACTTTAAATGAGTAACTATTTATCCTGTAATTTGCATTACTGTAGCAATAATTCTCTACCCTGCTGATTCTTATTTTACAATAAATAACAAGCATTTTTTACAGATGTAAAAATGTGTACTATATGTAGGCATTACAAAATATCTTCTTGCATTCTATTGTCAATTTTGCTATATATATTTTTTAAACTTTCATTTACTCTTTGCATTGCTTTGCAGAGCTACCAGACAGTCTTATGTGGGTGGACGACCAGCTGTATTCAACCAACAGNAGAGAATACGAAATGAAAGTATGTTTTACTTACTGTGACAAGGGACAAACATAAAATATATTTGTATGTGAACAAACATTTGCTGTTGTCTTTATCCGTTTAAGTGAAAACACATTATCCCACATTTTACAAAAGAAATTAACTTTAAATGAGTAACTATTTATCCTGTAATTTGCATTACTGTAGCAATAATTCTCTACCCTGCTGATTCTTATTTTAAAATAAATAATAAGCATTTTTTTACAGATGTAAAAATGTGTACTTTATGTAGGCATTACAAAATATCTTCTTGCATTCTATTGTCAATTTTGCTATATTTTTTTTTAAACTTTCATTTACTCTTTGGATTGCTTTGCAGAGCTGCTAGACAGTCTTATGTCGGTGGACGACCAGCTGTATTCAACCAACAACAGGAGGCTCTCATCGTGCAAATGGTGGTTCAAAATAATGCAATGAAGCTATCAGAAATTCAACAACGAATAACTGAGGACAACATCAACTTCAGATCCATCAATAGTGTAAGCCTTTCCACCATTGCTCGAGTACTGCATCGCAACAGAGTCAGCATGAAACAAATTTACAGAGTTCCTTTTGAAAGAAACTCGGATCATGTGAAAGAACTGAGATTTCAGTATGTTCAAGTAAGTGAATTGGTAAAAATACAGTCATTTTCTCCATGTCTTCTATGTTATTTACTGTTTTCTTTTTTCTTTCTAGGGTGTTTTTGAATTTGATTCAATGGACAGGACACATGAGTTTATTTTTGTGGATGAGGCTCGTTTTAATCTGGCAAAAAAGAAGGAGCAGAGGTAGAAATATCATTGGTCAACGGGCCATAGTGCAAATCCCAGGTCAGCGTGGGGGAAATGTCACACTCTGTGCTGCTATCAGTAACCTGGGAGTTCTACATCGCCATGCTGTTTTGGGTCCTTACAACACACAACATCTTCTAACCTTTTTGGATGGTCTTCGTGATGCTGTTTTGGCTCAATTTCTTCAAGACAATGACAGGGACGATGCAGTTTTTGTTATTGTCTGGGACAATGTGAATTTTCAAAAGAGTCAGCTCATCAGACAGTGGTTCCACGCAAATCCTCAGTTTGTATTAGTTTTTCTTCCACCTTATTCTCCATTCCTTAACCCAATTGAAGAATTTTTTCAGCTTGGCGTTGGAAGGTGTATGAGAGAGAACCTTACACTCAGGAAGACCTGTTGCAGGCCATGGACATGGCCTGTGATGACATTTCCATTGNAGAATACGAAATGAAAGTATGTTTTACTTACTGTGACAAGGGATAAATATAAAATATATTTGTATGTGAACAAACATTTGATGTTGTCTTTACCATTTGAGTGAAAACAGATTATCCCACATTTTACAAAAGAAATTAACTTTAAATGAGTAACTATTTATCCTGTAATTTGCATTACTGTAGCAATAATTCTCTACCCTGCTGATTCTTATTTTACAATAAATAATAAGCATTTTTGATGTAAAAACAGATGTAAAAATGTGTACTTTATTTAGGCATTACAAAATATCATCTTGCATTCTATTGTCAATTTTGCTATATATTCTTTGCAAAACATTTTGTGAACAGTGTCAAGTGTTTTGTTGTGTGGTGTGTTGTGATTGCTGCATGTTTGTTAGTTTTGACGACAGAGTCTTCATTATGAACTCATAGTGAGCTTCTGACTGAAGAGTCAAGAATTTTGTATATTTAGTTTATATTTTGAAAATTGTGTTTGGTGTTTTGGTGCGTAGTGTGTTGGATTTGATGAGTGTGTGTAAGTTTTGACAACAGAGTCTTCATTTTGACCTCAAAGTGAGATTTTGATTCATGAGTTAAGTATTTTGTATATTTAGCTTATGTTTTGAAAATTGTGTTTGGTGTTTGGTTAAATTGGTCTAATGTTTCAGAAAATGTGTTTCAGCATTTGGAAAAAACTGTAATATGACCAAAATCTCAGTTGTTTTCTTTCTCATTCTGTCTGTTCAGAGCAGCTTCACATCAGATCTGAACTCTAAATAAACGACAGATAAATGATAAATACATTACCAACCAAATAGAAGAGGACATGTAATAATAATGTCAAGAATGTAAAAAATGAATAAAGCATTATTATATTATTATATACTGAGTAAACTAAAGGGACAATCAAACCCACTTCACATGTGATTGTGTAATCTCCTGTGCAGCAGAGCTCACAGCCTCACGCTGAACTGAACAGGAAATACACAAAATACAGCCATTCTCAGGAGAAAATGATTACAATCAAACAGATAAATGACATTTATGGAACCTCCAACCACACCTTCCTGGTTGAAATGTTTCAAAAAGAACTACAAGTTACCAAACGATCATCTCCAGCCTTTATCCCACGATGTCTTAAACTTTCAGAATAAAAGCCTTCTACCAGCAGAATAAGATCATTTGACATCATCATTGAACATCTGGTTCCTGTTCCAGAAAGCAGAGTATGTTGGATATCCAGGTAAGTTTTAGATTAACTTGGTCTACATCCTCCTCTTTTTAGACCAAATCCAAAAACCTGTGTTGTTTTCTAGGACATAGTTTCTGCAGAGCATGTGTTCATGTTTCACCATAGAGCTGCTGTAAAAAAACCCAGGTTTCCTGCAGCCCGACCCCGAGCCCACTGAGCCATCCTGATAAGACATCTAGAAAGTATTTCAACATTTAGAAACACTGAAATATTTGCTGACGGGCCGATTTATCAAAGCAAAACATGAATGACATCTTTGAACTCCAGATATTCCTGAAGAAACAGAAAAACCTCAGGATGTCCATAGAAACAAAGAGCTTTGAGACGTTACATCTTCAAAAAGTAGGATAATGTCTATTTTTAAAAAGGGAGAAAAGCAGGAATGTTAGAATGTCCAACAGTACTTGTATTCTTTCACTACCTACACCTACTGCACATACGCAGACCCAAATAAATCTGTGCTACCTCTTTAATGTTGTTCTGTTGGAATGTTGCTTTAATGTGGTTATTAGGCTGTTGCTGTTTTTGTGACTTTAGGTTACATTTCATTGGAGCTTAATGAAGCTAATGATATGCTACACTTGTCAACTCATGTCTGGACTTGTAGACGAGCTCACTAGTTCACTTCTGGGACTCATCAATAGTTTTCACGTGGCTCCATCACTCCATGGCAGATCTGTACGACACACAGCCTCTCTGTCTGCGCCGTGAACGTTTCAAAATCTGCTCTTCAACTCCAACAATGTGATTGATGCCTGGAATATGAATGAAGCCTTGGCTGAGCTGTTTATTTCATCACAAATTCAGAATCCGCGCCACCCTGGTGGCGTTTGGTTGGAAGAGCACGGATTCTGAAACGTTCCCGGTGCAGACAGAGAGGCTCTGTAGACACGGATCTGCTGCAGATCTATTGGTTTATCTCCATACAGCCCATTAATGACAGCAGCACATGATCCATTTGAACCGGAAAACTGCCGCGGCAGAGCTAGCTCTCTGTTAGCGCCCATGTTAGCTTAGCTTAGTTTAGCTAGCTGAAACTCTCTTTCATGATCCTCCTCCGTCACGTTTCCTCTTCATGTGTTCATGTTTCACCGTAGAGCTGCTGTGGAACACAAGTTCTGTCTTGCAGAAATGACATTGGACACTTTTTCCTGTGATTTTTCTGAAGTTTCCACATATTCAAGCTCTGTTAGCGTGTTATTCTAATACCTGGAACCTTCCTAGACATTCCTGTGACATCACTACTGAATAGCACTACTGTGCACGTGTGTCACAGAGAAAAGCAGACCCGGCATTAGAAAGCACACAATGTAGTTTGAGATCAACAAGAGAAAACAAACTCAAATCGATGCGTTGACATAGTCGTGACTAATCGACTAATCGTGGCAGCCCTGAAAACCACAGAAATTCAATGTCTTCTTTTCTAAACTTCCTGAAGTCTCACTGGACAAAGAAAAAAACCCTTTCACAGCAAGAACAGGTCGGAAATAGAGAAACGGCTCAATGACAATGAAAAAAACCAAATGATTCAAGTTCTTGAAAATCCAGAAACTCTTTGAATCCAAACCTTTCAGCTTCAGTGAAGAACTACAAACGTAGAGATGAACCAACCAGCAGCTTCAATGTTCTGACCTCAGAGTCTGCAGTCTGCAGTCTGGACTCTCCAGTCCAGAACACAGAACCTTCGTGGATGAATCCGGGATGTTATTCCAGCTCAGGTCCAGTTCTGTCAGGTGGGACGGGTTGGACTTCAGAGCTGAGGCCACAATTTCATAGTCAGTCTCTGAGAGTCCACATTGTTCTGAAAGTCTGTGAAGAGACAGAAAGACAGAAACAGGTGATGATGAATTGAGGCTGTGATGAAGTTCCAGTTGGACATTTGTCTCTTCATCAGAGCTTCATCTTCATCATGAAACAGTCCTCATCAGTCTCTCTCAGACCTTCATATTTGTGTTGCTTTCATCTGCAGCTGGAGGAGAGAAGGTGGAGCTCCATGGAGCTTCATGCTGTCCTCAGTCTGTCAGTGATCTGAGGTGGTCTGGACCACAAAGTTGACAGTAGAACATCTGGATCACAGAGACTGACTGCTGT
>NW_023417657.1:4574-6870 GCF_002922805.2 Oryzias melastigma | reverse complement strand
TCTCCTTCAGGATCAGCTGCAGCATTGGTGTGAACATGAGTGCAGTGACTGACTAACATGCAGCTCTCTGTGCTGACAGATCCATCAAGAACTGGAATAATACATCTCCACGCACGTATCCCACATTCCTCGTGGACTATTCTGAGTAGGGGTGTGCCAAAATATCAATATTGCGATATATCGCGATATTTAGTCGAGCGATCGATTCTCGATGAGTTCTCACCAAGTATCGATATTATATTTTCCTTTGAAGAGGCTGTAGTGCTGAGCGTCTGAGTCGCACGCCAGAACTATGGGAGCGCGTTGCATCAGCCACACCTGAGGCAGCAGAGCAGCCACACCTGAGGCAGCAGAGCAGCCACACCTGGCTCAGCACGCTACGGCGGAGCTCGAACGCTTGTGGAGACCGACGTGATCTGGCCCCGCGTGGCTAGCAAACAGACCTCGGCAAGCGGCGATCAACAGCACGGGAAGCAGCATCCAGTCCAGCACAGCTAACCACCAAACTTCGGCGGACGACGGCCCTCTACCCGGCAAGCAGCGACTACCGAGCCCGGAAAGCCCTCCTAACCCGGACCTCAGTAACGCATCAACTGAACCGAAAACCCTGGTCATCGACTCCTCTGAGGTCAGACACGTAAAGCTCAAGGGAGCTACAGTTAGATGTTACCAGGGAGCCAGAGTTGGTGACATCGAAGGAAACCTCCGAATGTTAGCCCACAGTAAGGCGAGGTTACATCGGGTCGTAATTCACGCAGGTGGCAACGACACCCGACAAAGACAATCAGAGATTCTTAAATTAAACGTAGAATCGTGTGTAAACTGGCTAAATCTGTGTCAGACACAGTAGTTTTCTCTGGTCCTCTGCCAAACGTGGTCAGTGATGAAATGTACAGCCGCTTTTCATCTTTTAACCGCTGGTTAGCTAAATGGTGCCCAGAAAACGGCGTTAGCTATGTGGATAACTGGAGCATGTTTTGGGGAAAGCCCGGCCTCATGCGCAGAGATGGCATTCATCCCAGTTTGGACGGAGCGGCTCTTCTGTCCAGAAACATTTCTGCTAGCTTTAGCCATGCAGCCTGACAACTCAGAGAGGAGACCCGGGGAGAGAGCAGTAGTTTAAAAGTCTCCCCTGAGCGGCCTTTAGCCCTGGTGCTAACCCCAAACAGGGCTAGCCCAGCAGGTCCTAGTGTTAGCTTATGTGCTGGAAGGCAAATGAACGGAATGAATCACAGAAATAAAAATTATGATGTCATTAAATGTGGGCTACTAAACATTAGATCAATTTCCTCAAAGTCCCTGTTAGTTAATGAATTGATTAATGATAATAAACTTAACCTGCTAGCTCTAACAGAAACCTGGCTAAAACAGGATGATTATGTTCGGCTAAATGAAGCAACCCCCCCTAGCTATAATAACTATCAGAAATCCAGGATTACTGGGAAAGGAGGTGGGTTAGCAGTAATTTCAGAGTCATGCTTGATCCTTAACATTAAAGTTAAACACATTTATAATTCATTTGAAACCATTGTACTGTCTATAAATATCCCAAATAGAAAGACTCTAAAAGCAGTTTTATTTATAATTATTTATAGCGCTCCCGGCCCATATTCAGAATTTTTATCTGAGTTTTCAGAATTTTTATCAAATATTATTTTAGATTCCGACAAAATCATAATTACAGGAGATTTTAATATTCATATTGATGATTCCAGTGACTGTCTTGGAAACGCATTTGCGGCTTTAATAGAAAATGTTGGTTTCACGCAAAATGTAAATCAACCTACTCACTGTCATAAGCACACCCTGGACCTTGTTTTAACTTATGGAGTTGAGATTAGCCAGCCGAATGTCCTTCCTCACAACCCCATACTCTCAGATAATTTCCTAATTACCTTTCAGTTTAAATTAGAAAATGCTACTGCTCCAATAAATAAGAAAGAGCTTAAACGAACATTATCTGACCGTTCTGTGTCCGAATTTAAATTCACAGTCGTACCAACGTTTAGTAACATGTTTGATAAATATTCTCAGAGCACTTTAAGCCCTGTTGATATTGATCAGTTTGTCAATGATACCATGCAAGCCCTCAGAACAACACTTGATGCTGTTGCCCCTCTGAAACTTAAGCTTGTTTGACAAAACAGAGTAGCACCGTGGTTTAACGCTGAAACACGTTCCCTAAAACAAATAACTCGTAAATTAGAAAGAAAATGGCGCTGTTCTGGCTCAGAGCACTCTCTGAATGCTCGGAGATGTAGCCTCTTACGTTATAAAAAATCCCTGCATAAAGCGA
>NW_023417657.1:0-4400 GCF_002922805.2 Oryzias melastigma | reverse complement strand
AGTGTTGTGATTTGTTTCCCATTTAGCATCAATAATTGATTAGTTGTTTACATTTTGTTCATGTGTTATTATTATTTTTTTTAATGAGCTGATCTTATAATGGCAAAATAAAATAGTTTTATCTTTTAAAAAAAAAAATAGATGAAAGTAGGCCTGTCGGCTAAAACATGGAAATATGGAACCATGAAACATGTTTGGACTTATTCTGGGTGTAAAATGCCATCAGTAGGTGTAGCATCCAAGACTTCAGAAGCCTTGTGTGTCTTTTTTTTAATTTTTTGGGACCAAGCATATGGTACATTTTGGTTAAAAATACTTTAGTACACAGAAAAAGGTTAAAGCGTTGACCTGTTTAAGACAAAAACAAGGCCCGTTCTGGAGGTTATTTCTCCAAAATAATTCTAAAACAGACAAACATTATATAAAAGCAGCCAGTAACTTTATTTGACTTTCACTTTGCAGATCAGTAACAATTCGGTTGTTACTTAGAACAGACAGAGCTTCCTCTGTTACCACTGAAACACTACTCTTTACAGAAACTTGTTTCTGACTAAAAAAATTGCTGTTATTCAAAAAAGAGGTTACTGAAGACATTTGATAAATACATATGTCCAAAGCTTTAAAATCCACAAGCCATCAAACTGGTTGAACTTTTAGTTTCTGGAGAAGGAGGAACATGGAGACATGGAGACTTGCTGTTAGCAGGAACTAGTAGAAGAGAACACATCACTCCTGTGTTAGCTTCTCTCCACTGGCTACCAGTTGAATCCAGGATCAAGTTCAAAATCCTCCTGTTAACCTATAAGGCTCTGAATGGTGTGGCCCCATCCTATATTAGAGATCTCATAGTTCCTTACCAACCAATCAGAACACTTCGTTCACAAAATGCTGGACTGCTTGTAGTTCCTAGAATTTCTAAAAGTACAGTTGGAGGTAGAACCTTCAGCCATCAAGCCCCTGTTCTATGGAATAAGCTCCCAGCTCATGTCAGAGAGGCCAGCACAGTTTCTACCTTCAAAACTAGCCTTAAAACATTCCTATTTGGACAGTCGTCCTGCCAGGCTAGCTAGTAATCAGAGAATATTCCCTCTCCTGTGGTCCTTGTGAGGCTAGATTAATAAACTAATATTGATGCGCTTAAATATAAATTTAGATTTTCTATCATGGTTATTTTTCAGATCANTTCCTCTTTGGACAGGCGTTCTGCCAGGCTAACTAGTAATCAGAGGATATTCCCTCTCCTGTGGTCCTTGTGAGGCTAGATTAATAAATTAATATTGATGAGTTTAAATATAAATTTAGATTTTCTATCAGCGTTATTATTCAGATCAGCTCTGGGGTTCTGTTCTCTATTCTCATTTACTTCTCCTCTCTTCTATTCTTTATTATTTATTGTATTTAGTTCTCCATGCTTTTGTTGGTGCAGTTCCATTCACATGTTGTTCTTCTTTCCCACTCTCCTCTGGGGAGCGGGAGAGATTTCAGATCCCCGGTGGATCGCCCACGCTCCCACTCTTGGCCGTGGACCACGCCCCCGACACCATCCTGCATCTCTGAGTGAGAGTGATTCCTGCTGGGTCGTCTGTCCTCCTGCTCCTGCTCGTGGACTGCACTTCTGCTTCATCTTGACTATGGACTTAATCATCACTCGTCCCTCAGCTTTATCTGAATGAACTCTTTTAGATACATAGTTGTAGAAGCTAATCTTTCTCTAACAGTTCTGGTATCTCCTGTCCGTCCTGGGATAGGATCTCTCCTTCATGTGGGAATCCCTAAGGTTTCTTCTTTTTTCCTGACTCAGGTTTTTTTGGGAGTTTTTCATTACCGGGAGGGAGGGTCTAAGGGCAGGGATAACCAATTTATTTATTCCTAGTTTTTAACTATTGTTCATATTTTGAAGCCCAATGAGGCAATTTTCTTAGTGATTTTGGGCTATATAAATAAAATTGAACACGTGTGAATAACATCAAGTAAAATAGAACCCGTTAGAATCATATCTGCTCAATGAAAGGTTGATATTTTCAATAGAATCTCAAATATTGAAGGATTATTCAAATTTGTATTTAGATTTGTGAACGATCTGAGACAGGGAATTAAAGTACAGTTCTGCAGGACATTCATAAAATACAGTGGTGGACAAAAGTGTTGGTACCCCTCAGTTAAAGAAGGACAAACCCACAATTCTCACTGAAATCACTTACAGAAGTAACAATAAATAAAAAAAAGTGAAAATTAAGCAATCAAAATCAGCCATCACTTTTGAATTGTTGATTAACATAATTATTTAAAAAAACAAACTAATGAAACAGGCCTGGACAAAAATGATGGTACCTCAATGAAAGATTGAAAACTATTTGACCAGAGTGACATGATTAACTCAGGTGTGTCCTTTAATTGACATCACAGGTGTTTTATTTATTGTTACTTTTGGAAGTTTTGAGTGATTTCAGTGAGAATTGTGGGTTTGTCCTTCTTTAACTGAGGGGTACCAACACTTTTGTCCACGTCTGTAAATATTGTACATTTTCTGTTGAAATTGGTACGGTTACCATTTATTATTTATGTAAAATTGTGTTAAACAGCGTTCAGCTGTCAGCTTTGCAGTTCTAAATACGAACACTGGAAGTCACATTTTCAGCCCTGTCTCCATTTGTGACTGTGAAAAGGGTCTATTATGACGTTGTCGGCTCCATCTTCATGACAGTTTACAGGGGTATTTGTTGACACACTAAGCATGCTGGGAAATTGAGTTTCTGTGTTGCCGTGGAGGCATTTCTACAGCATCAGTTCTGTTGTGTTACAAAACTTCAGCCCCAAACACTGATTTTTCCATTATTTATTTCAGTTTGTTAAAGTTCCTGGAAAACAGTCATAAAATACTGCAAAAAGTATAATTCACAGAACTGTCAATTCCTATGGTCTGTAAATGCCACATAAAAAATAATCAACCTGGCAGCTTCACTGGAATCTGCTCTACTACAGAGTGTCTGGTAACAGCATCAGAGCGGCCAAAGGCTCAGAAGTTTCCCTGAAAACCTTCAGCCGCTCTTCTTTAAACATGGCATTCACTAACAGGCGAGGAGTTGACCCAAAATAATCAACCACTAGAAGACCTGTGCTGTTCTGTCACCCCTCGCTGCATAAAATGTCAGAACGCTGCACGGTTGGCGTCCGGCGGCGCTCAGTACGTGCGGACTCCAGGCCGGCTGTCCTGGGCCTGGTTGAAGGGGTTCGCTGGGCTGGACGACTCGTCCTGCTGGTCGATGGACTGATAGGCTTCTCTGTTCCGCGATACTGAAGGAAAACCTGCAGACAAGGCGGCACAAAGACATGACTTCACAATCAGCGGATTTCTCCTTCAAACTGGAGCTTTTTGCTGCCTCTGCAGAGGAAATCCAAACATTTCTGCAGGAGTTTCATCATGAACAGAAGTCTAATAGTGTGAATGCTTTAAGCTTTCGCACCATAGTGATCCTGTTTCTCTTTATTGTTCCTTTTTTTATTCTTCTGTACATTTTTTCATTTGTAAAAACTCAATCACACTTTCAGCAATCTAGGTATCAAAACGTTCAGCTTGTTCAGGACGTTCCTGCTTGTACTTTTGGTTTTCGTACATTTCACGGTTATCTAAGATTTTATGCAATTTGTGCAATTTTTAAGCCCAATTCAAATGAATGGCAATTTTTTCAAATTTCAGCAATGTATGCAGTTTAAAACAGTTAAAATACATTTCTTCAGCGACCACATTCAGCAAAAAGCATTCACGCTATTCAATGCCACTTTTCTAGTTAAGTCTTTGTTTGGAGTGGAATGTTAAGAAGCTGAGACCTGCATGAACACCTGAGGCGGACATGCTAGCATGCAGGTACGGATTCTCCGACAGCAGACTCTGGGCCTGCTCGGAATATTAATGCCGTATGTTTGAGGGCATTCTGATTCAATTATGCACACAGAACCACTTCCCATTACCTTTCAATTAAGAGCCAACCATATTTTGATTTTAATTAGGCTCATTTCAGAGTCGTGCATGCAGGAAAACACAAAAACACAACACACAAATGAGGCATCTGGAGACCAACTCTGAATAAAATATTCAGAATGTGGTCAGACTTGCAGACATGAACACCAACAACCTGCACACAAAGACTGGAAAGGTAATGAGGACAGGTGAGGGTGGCCTCACAAAAACGTCATATTTGGTTTTGAAACCACATTGTGTTTCTGAATGTGGCAACACGGACTGACAGGACCGGCGGCTCGCCCTGCAGCTCATTTGGTGCAGCAGCTCCAGCTCGCCGTTCCAACACAAACTTTCTGCCGAGGAGATCCCGTTTATGCATCTGCAGCAGACTAAAGCAGTGTTTTTCAACCTTTTTTGAGCCAAGGTACACTTTATCCAT
>NW_023417656.1:9909-12278 GCF_002922805.2 Oryzias melastigma | reverse complement strand
ATATATATATATATATATATATATAGCAATAGGGAGGTTGACCTATGATTGGAAGATTGCAAGTTCAATTCCTGACTTGCTGCCCCCCCATGTGTCAAAGTATTCTGGGCAAGACACTGAACCCCTGGGTGAATGGGACTGTGACTAAAGTGCTTTGGGTCTTCAAGTAAGGAACTTTCAACCCATCTGTTTTTTCCCATGACCATAAAATATTTGATTTTTTTTTTTCTATCTGGTATATTTGAACATCAGTTATGTTCAATGTTTTGACTGAATGTGCTTTTTAAACTGCATTGGGATGAGAGGTAAAATTTGAGTGAATATCCATCCATCCATCTTCTTGGCCGCTTCTTCCCTTTTCGGGGTCGCGGGGGTGCCGGAGCCTATCCCGGCTACTGATGGGCGAAGGCGGGGTACACCCTGGACAGGTCGCCAGTCTGTCACAGGGCCTCAATCACACACACGTACATGCATACACTCACACATTCACACCTAGGGGCAATTTAGAGTCACCAATCAACCCATGAATATGTGAATATTTTGAGCACATTTTATACTTTGTCTGTATTTTTTTTTTGTCTGTTCTCTTGTTTTGTTTATCACTTAACTTGACTTTGTAATCTTTTCTTTTTGCTATGAACCTAACAGAAGAAACGCATCAGAAACAAGATGTGGCACATGAGGCAGGTAGTCCTCCTATTGCTTATTAAATGTTTAAATACAAGGAAACACATAAACAATTAAACATCCACACTGAACAAACTTATAAACAAAGGAGAAACGCCTACAAATACACCCAAGATCCTTTAAGTGAATTTAGGACAGCTGAGGAGAATCACCAGTTTGAACCGGCAGTGACTGACAGGGAGAAACAGAGCATTGGAGAAACCAAAGCAAATGAAAAAAAAACATGAAGTGACGAAAAAAATCCTCCCGGTTTGAGTTTTACCATAATCTTAATTAATGAAACACTTTGGAAACAATGGCTGCTGTCTTTATGCACTTTTATTTAGTCCTTTTTGTTTCAGTGTTATAAAAAGACGTTAAGAGAAGACATTATTATGAACTCAACTTTTATTTAGAAAATACATTTTGCATGAACAGCATTTTACTAATATTAATATCACGGCTTGTTCCTATCATGACGGGCCATGAACTGCGTAAAGCGTTCGTATGAAGGGTTGAGGTTCATGCGGGGGGATGGGGGGTTAGGCTGAGGTGGGTGTTTGGATGAATGTGCGCATATGTTGGGTGGGTGGGGGGTGGAAAATGAGGTGGGGTATAGATATGATACATTTGTGTACATGACATTTTAGTTTTTGTCTTTTATGTTTTTTACATTTTTTGTTTTTATTGTTCTTATGTACGGCACTTTTAGCTGCTTCAGGGAATGAAAAGCGCTTTATAAATAAACGTTCATTGATTGATTGATTGGTTGGATGCACGTTGCCAATGTTTTTTTCTTTCTACCCAGTCTAATACAGCCCATTTTTTACCCTTACACATTTCTGAAGTTCCACACAACCACGTTAAATAAAAGGGGAAATGACTCGCCCAGAAAATGAACTTTGACAATGGGACCAATAATGTTACGGCTGCCAGTCAGTTAGTGGTACAATGTGCCAGTGATTGGCTCTAAGCCCAGGAAGAAGTCTTGGAGCTATAGGTAAATTACAAGATTATTGGGAAATGGAAAGAAAAAAAGGGTGGAAACAAGGAAAATATGACTTTGTAATCATACTTTGATACACATTTGATTATAAAACTGATTGCATAAATATTTAAATACTTTATAGAATTTGCCTTGTGTGCCAGAACTCTGAGTGGTCAATTGGAAACAGGAAACAACATAAATATATAAGTACCAATTTCCTTTTTGAGTAACACTTGAACTGTACTCCCAGCTTTCCTTCTTTCTTATTGCTTGTAAAATGTATTAAGAAAACCACAAATGCTGCACCCTTTAGCTAAGGAGTCCAGTTCTTTATGCATTTTAGTTCAGGCCAATTCAAACTTTGCAATTTTGTGTGTAGTCTGAGTTTTGTCTATTTAACTTACATCATAACAAGAGGATGCCTTTGATTGTATACTCTGCTTGATCCTTGTCAACTCCTTCGGTACAATGTTTTGTTTTATCATTTTTGTTTCAGATAATGGGTTGGATTGTATAGATTCTATAAAAAAATGAGGCACCTGGAAAACTTGAGAACGTTATTCAACAAAAAGATGGGTATAAAAAAACTTAGCAGAAAGAAATTTGTTACACTATGAAGATGGTTGCTATAATATCTCTACAATAGGTAGAGGAAGTTAGACCATATACTAATCTGTTTAGCTTGGACTCAATTTTCATCGTTAGCCAGTTTCAA
>NW_023417656.1:0-1290 GCF_002922805.2 Oryzias melastigma | reverse complement strand
TCATGTAGTGATGTCATCGACATGAAAAACTGGATTCCTGACATCACTCTATGTGACATCACTCTATGTGACATCACTTTGTTTGACATCACTATATTACATCACTTTATGATGTAATATAGTGATGTCATCGACATGAAAAACTGGATTCCTGATTTTTTTGTCCTTTTTTTAATTGAGCATTTGTTTTTGATTATGTCATATTTTTGGCGTTGCAAATGGAAACAAGTGGACTTCCATGAGGGAATGCTTTGGGGGAGGAGTTTAGCAGCCGCTTCACACATGTAAGTGTAGGATCTTTTGTTGTTCTATTATTTCCAGCGCTGGATTAATTTTTGCTGTGGATTAGCATAATTTTTAACTAGTTTGCACTGGTCCGGACTCTACTAGTCTTTTTTTCCAACTGTCTGCTGCAATGCACAGCTATTAAATCCCCCTAGACACATTATCAACAGATACCATTAAACTTTTTAACAGTTCATCCGACATTGAGCTCCTGGATTTATATTGTTTTGAGGACTTTTACAAAATCACAGTTTAAGTTTCAACGTTGTGTCAATAGGCAGACACAATCAGAGAGGTCCTGTGGCGTATTTTGAGGGTCGGGCACGATGCAATTTTCCATGCTCAGCATGTGTCTGACGCATGCTGTCATGTTTCTAGTATTCAAATATTTGAACTTTGGCTAAGAATTTGTAGATGACAACAAGCGACAATCAGCTTTCGCCTGTGACGTGTTGATGATGCAGTCATTAAGTGAAATCCAAATCCAACATGGAGGAACAGCTGACCTTCAGCATTTGTTCTTCTCTTCAACTTTTGGGTAATTGTCTTATTTGCATTGAGATCAAAATAAAAAGATCCTCAAATTTTACTCTCATTTAATTTTTCCCTTTCTTGGACTAATGTGAGCCAGCAACTCATCGAAGTGGGTCACAGAAGGATGTAAGCCCCGTGGAAAGCAGCTGTCTTACAGACACAGCTCCTGCAGTAGATGGTGCAGCTCATCGTACTGGGAAAGTCTCTGAACGATCTCATGAACCCAGACATGGAGACGTGATGCTGATGTTTTTGTGGAGCCCTTAAAAATAAATAAACTTGATCTCTTAAAGTCCCCTATTACATTTTTTTAATTGAAAAAAAAAAAGTTTCCTGTAGTGCTTTGATTACGATTATGAAATTTTTAACCAAAACCCCACAACTTAAATGTCTTAAAAAGCCAATTTGCATGTTGATCTTAAGCCACTTTTTCCAAAATCTGCTCTGGGTGGGTATGACCCCCCCCCCCCC
>NW_023417655.1:0-10830 GCF_002922805.2 Oryzias melastigma | reverse complement strand
GTTAGTCAGTAAAAAATAGTTCATGTTTTAGCAATTTAAAAATAAATTTAATTATATTGTATAATTATAACAGGGTTCTCCGTGTTGTTATTATCTAATGTGTAACACCGTCTGAATGTAATGTAACAATGCTGTATAGGTACTTTTAGTAAAAAGCACATCCAGAGTAAAATGAACATGGTGTCTTTTCTGGATTTAAAAACTACACCAAAAAAAGCGGTTGCATTTAACAAAAATAATGCAACTTGTTGGATTTCAATCTATCTATCTATCTATCTATCTATCTATCTATCTATCTATCTATCTATCTATCTATCTATCTATCTATCTATCTATCTATCTATCTTCAAATCATTAGTTTATACAGCCATATATAATTAGTATTGCATATAGCCTTAACATTGTAGAGTACTATCAACACTGTAAAAATCAGGAGAACATGGAGCTGCAAAACAATGAGAGTGAGAAACTGCTCTTATCATGTCACCTCAGCTTCTGAATTTCCTAAGGTGGGATTCATGTTGATGTCTTTTCTGATAACAGTGATACGCACATAGTTTGGATTTTTGACAATTGATTTATATCCATATATTTTTTACTATAATACACATATATATATGTATATATATATATATATATATATATATTGTCGTTATTTTTGACCTTTGCTATGATAAATTCAGAAATAGTGTTATGTCTATGTGCATAGTCATGAAATCTGTATTGAAATAAGTATTTGAAATACTTGATGATTTTTAATGCCCTGTAGCTGTAGGTACGGTATAAATCATCTGGTTAGGCGTTTTGAACTGAAAAATGATAATTGACGTAAAGGAAACGGTATGGTCAAGTCAGGGTAGGATTATATAAGTTTGCTTCCTCCCACTGTCTTTTGAAAAATCTATCATTTGATGCCTGCAGGGTATCTTGTGTCTGATGTATCTTTGTATGGATGTAAACCTCTGTTGATTTCATTGCTCATGACTTACACTTGTTTTTGATTGCTTAAAATAAACCATTTCAAATAAAATCTAAATCAAATACTAAATAAAAGTTTTCAGTTGAGTTAACCATCAACTAAAAATTTTTATTTGATACAAACTTACAATTTTAAATGTAACAAATTTCATAATTTTTGCTAATTAATCTAACATTTCACCTTTTTTCAGTTTAAATCAGTCATTCCTCAGAAGTTGTTCCAGCTTTTTATCATCACCAGATACCCCTGTCTTTTTTTTGTTTCTAAATCTTATTTTTTAACATTTTGATAGCATTGTCCTTCATAATTTCTCTGATAAATCCTTTGAGAATTCTGTATAAGCCTATTACTGCTTCTTCTTCTATGGTCCTGCAGAACTTCCTGCAGAATGTTTCCTCTTGCTGGTGGGCTAACAGTAGCAAAGCTTCCTTAAAAAGTTAGTTGATTACAAATGTATTCAACTTGGCTTTAGGGTATACAGAAAATAAGTATTTGAGTGTTGCAGTCTAGGTCAAACAGTGATACTAAACAACAAACGAAGCGATGACAGAAATGTATGTCTCCACTTTTATGATAAATCAATGCTATCAGAGCTGCTTCAGTTGAGACTCAATCTTACATTTTAATATAGAATTGATCAACATTGATTGGTTGGTTGTTCTTTCACTGGCATTTATGTGAGGATTGTCACGCCAATGTTTAAAGTTTTTTTTAAATCTTCTTTTGAATTCTAGACTCAAAGTTACTGAGTGACAAACAGGGGTACTAACTTCAAATGGTCTGATATTGTCAAGAAGGCTCTGCGTTACATTTAGAGAGAGCTGACTGATCCTGGTATATGTGGCGTCCTGGAGACAGCTGGACAGGGAACGCCTCAGAGTTGTCCTTTGAGGAGAGGTGATCAGCAGCAGCAGCAAGAGGAGGTCTGGACATCTTTACTGAAACCACTGCCCCCACAACCAGAACCCCAAACAGAAGGTAATGGATGGATAACTGTGATTCTGAAGTCCTACTCGCACGGAGGGAATGAAGAATGACTAGCAGAACACAGAGGAAGGAGGAGGATAAACCAGTCACCATAACAGAGAGTGGGATTTCTGGCACAGAAATGGACAAACTTGGACTGAAGAGCAGAACACAGCTGGAGTATCCAGCATGCAGCATGGATTTCACCCAAAAACACCTGAAAGAGAATATTCTATCCTCCATCAGCTCTGGGACAGTATGAGGGACGGCAGTCGGGGGAATGACAGTGAATCGAGAAGGTTTGCTTCCAACAACAGACGGTGCCATCCTGAGCATTTCTAGTAAAGGAATGTCTCTGCACTCCACACACTGATGGGAACCATGAGAGCTTCCTCCCTATTGTCCAAAGCCAAGAGTATACCGTATACATTTACATCTGCTGTACATGGTGTCAGTTTGCTCAACAGTCTGAGGGCTTTGTTTCCGTCATGAGCTTCCTGATATTTGTATGTCTTCTTCATGACCTATAAGAATACCCTGTGGTCACATGACCTCCTGGTTTGTTTGGGGCTCACCTGAAGCCTCTTTTACTGACAACCTAAGCTGTTTTAAAAAAGCACCTTTCGAACTCAAACTGTATTTGTCACATGCATACACAGTACGGCGTAAAGGAAATTATTTGTGGGATTTTTAAGAAACTCAAACTCTTTATTAAGTGAAAACATGAGAACACCATAGATAGATAGTAGGCCGACACTTCTTTAATTTTTCTGCTTTTGAGACACACAGAGAGAAGTGTGTGTGTTGTGTATTTATTTTCACCTCTACTGTCTGTTTAGACACAAAACCGTGATCACATTTGTCAATCGCGGCGTTTTATGTTGTATTGTGAAAAATTAGTCATATTTTGAAAATAAACCAGATTTTCTCATGTATCTTGATGTAACTTCCTGCCAGAATTGACCGGGACCACTTATGGCTTGCACACAAAACATACCAGTTATCAAACTGATGCGCTGCACGGCGCTCCGCGGAAGGCTGGCGCCTGGTATGAACCACACCACAGGTTAACAGGGGCGCCGAATGGAAGCGGCCTCAGTTCCGCAACGATTTCAGAGTCCAGTGGGAACCAGGCGTGAGACAAATTACCCCCCCCCCCATAAGTTATCTAGAATTGTCAGAGGAATTATCAAATGATAAACAGGCTTGTTTTGTGTAAACTTTGACCTCAGGATGAGAGTCGATGTTGCTCCTTTCTTACATCTGCCTCCAGTGACTGTTTTCACAACTGCTATAACTGAACATAGGAACATAGTCAAACCCAAAAGTTGCACAAAAACACAAATAAAACCCCCAAAGTAAAAAGACACAATTATGTTTCCTGTTTGCCAGGTGTGGTTGGAGTCTTTGTCAGTCTTCTTGGTGTCTTGGCTCATGTCTATTTTTACGTTGGTTCCCAGTTTCTTTTGGAGTTTGCTTTGTTTAGTTCCCCTGGAGTTTCTCTGTGTGCGCCTCCTTTTGTTTGTTCCTGTTTAATAAATAACTTATGTTGGCTATATGGCTGCCTGTGGAGTCCTGGATTTGCATCCTTCCTCCATCTCAGCATCAAGACGGATCTCACTAGATTTCAACTTTCTCCACACTCCCAATGTTTTGAAGTTTTTTTATTTATTCTGTGCTTTTTGACCATTTTCCTCAATAATATATCATCCCATAGGTGAGGACTTATTTAAAATGCTCCTTATAATACAAGTGCAGACCTACAAGCTGCTGATGAATCCTCCAGGTTGTGAAGAATGGATCCTCATTCATATGAAATTTCCCATCTTATATGCATATTTCTGATGAAAATGCCTGGTTGCACAGAATGCCCAGAAAAAGAAAGAATGACTCCCAGCCTATTCACATCTCGCATCATGAAGATGCTGTGTTTTAAAAGCACAGGATTCACATCCTCGTGGAAATGAAAGCAACAGACTTCATTACTCTCCCAGAGCAGACTGACACCCAACAGGCAGGTTGTATCAGAAAGCCTTTCCAATATGGTCAAAAGTTCAGCTGCTGCAGGAGCTGAAGCTTTCCCTGACTCCCAGCACAGAAGACATCAGCAGAATATCCAAAATGCTAAGCAGCACTTCTATGAATTAAGAGAACAGAAGCCTTTATAGCAGAAGCTAATCATGAGAGCGACATTTGAAAACTCATACGGCTGATGAGAAGGTTGGTGCATCTGCAGCATCACCTCAGAGTCAGATGATGCGTTTGTTTGAAGCTGCATCACGTCAGACAGCTGTGGGTGCCTGTGGCGGTGCGACCGGGGTGGAAGTGGCACGTCCTCCATGCAGACACTGGCCTGTCTCCATGGGGTGGAGCACAGCCCCGTTTGGGCACAATGCTTTGAAACTAAGCAGTTTTCTATTGTGACCCAGCAGGCATGAATTACCGCTCTTCTTGCACCTTCACATCTGACCTGCATCAAATCTAATGAAGTGAGTTTGTCTCCAGTGAAAGGGAGTAAATGTTGGCTCTCTGCTAACCTCCAGCTTTTAAACCAGCTCTGAATCCTGCCATTGTGCTTCATTAAACTCCATTCATCACATCAGCTTAATTAAAGTTGGAATGAAATAAAGGATGTTTTATCCGCCTGGATTTTTTTTTACTTCCACTTTGCTAAAGTGAGGCCAGGCCTTGTTTGAAGCATTTCACATGCTCCCAGATGAAATAACTGTCACTCAGCGTCTCTCCTTTGTCAGAAGCCCCTAACAGAGGACACCACTTGAATACTTGCCTAAATTGGGTGCTACAAATCCAAAAAAGGTCAAGATTTCAAAGTTTGATTTGGCAGAAAACTGCCACAATTTGTGCTGGTTTTGTCCTTCCTATAAAGTTTGACTGCATGCTGGGCTTCAGATCCCGTCCTTTTTCTTAGTTTCTCTTCCTGAAATGTCAGAGTCTCCTTGCCCTTGAAATTCAGCCACTGGGGGTAATATTTAATAAAGAATCTACCCCTCAGGAATAGAACAGCCCTTCAGGAAACTGACAGGTCATTAGTTGTCAAAGATTTCTCTCACAGATTCCTTTCTGGCTCTCAAATATCGTGTATTTTAAACGCAAGTGCACCCTGAACACAAGCACCATAAACCCTCAGCCAAAGCCGGTTGTAGAATTTATGCATATTAAAAAACAGGAAGAGATCATGTTTGTGTTTCCTTTGTGTTCTTGAGCTGTGCGGGTCTGCGCATCCTTCTGTGGACTTCTGCAGCACATCAGAGAATGAAAACATGACCTTCTTTAATACCCAGAGGAAGAGTGTTTTTCACTTTGCATCTGCTCCACTTCTTTAGTCGACCAGCTTGTCTGCAGCTCATAAAAGACTGAATCACTTATTATTTCATGCCAATAAATTCAGATTGCACTCAACTAAATGTTTGTGGATTCAAAAATCCTCACAAATATGCTGTAGTGTAAAAAATATAACCTTTCTCTGAATATATAATATTTCCAAAATATAAAAACCTCGTCTGACAGGAACGGAAAAAGAGGATGGATCGAGGATTATTGCAGTTCCTCATTATCTGCCTAAATCTAATGAAGCTTTTCTGCAGCTGATCCAAAGTGCAGCAGAATTAGCAGAACTGATCCCAGAAAGCTCTCAGACCACAAATCCTGAAGATCTTACAGTCCAGTCTCTCCGCTTTTGAATGCACGCTGACTGATCCTTTGTCCTGCCTCTGAAGACTTCTCCTGACATGTCACAATTGCATGACCAACACAAGGACCGGAGATTTTACTAGACTCATTTAAAAAAAAAAAAAAAAACTTTCTTTCATATCTACATCATGTGAAGATAAAAATAATTTAATTCAAGGTTAGAAACAAATAAAAAAACTGACTCTAACTTTCACAAAACAAAAAAAGAAACTTTTAAGGCCATTAAAATGTAAAGTTATTTGCCATGGACTCTAAATGACATTTAGAGTCACTAAATCTTATTATATAATACTGTAAATTCTCACATCCAGTATTTCAGTCCATTGAATCTGTAGGCAGAATTACTAACATAAGAAATTAAAAGTTCTTGTAAAATGTGTTAAATAAAACATCAAGCAGTATTTGCAGAACTGCTAACAAAGCTTTCTGAGAGCACAGGGTGTCAAAAGCAAGAGAAGGCGAGAATGAATGCTTCAGTTTCTGCTTTAAAAGCAAACACGTCTTCAGACAAACAGAACATCATCACCTTCATTCAGAAGCGTAAGGAGACTTTATTCTCCAGCTCCGCTCTGAAGGACGCCGACTTTGGGAGAAACTGTTCTTCAGTTCATTAAATGGGTGTTAAAAAGCTTCTGTAATTACTCTCCTGTAGTGATCAACATTTATCCGTCAATCTTAACTGAACACAGCCGGCTGAACACAATCTGATTCATTTAAAATGGATCCAAACAAAGTTCTTCTGTAACTTGAAGAACTTCAACGGGGGACGGTAAACTTGTTCTCCTTCTGCTGCTCTGCTGAATGCTTCTGTTTCCTGGGCTGTGGTGTAGTGGACACCGTAGTGGCCGCACAGTCAGCACGCCGGGTGCAAGCAGAGTGGAGGACATTTATTAGTGTTAGTGTGACTCATTGATCTAATCAGTGAACGGGTTTAAAATCAGTCCCATGGCTTTAATTTAAATGATCAATCAATAAATCCATAAAGCATTTTGTTTCTAAAGATATTGTTCAATAAACAAATGGCTTTTTTGGAGTTTAGCTAATATTTCTGCTACATGCTAGTTATTTTAGCTAATTTAGACTTTTTCAGCTTTTCAGGCTAATTTGAAGTTTAGCTAAATTCCAGCTACATGTTAGCTGTCTTGGCTAAATTATATATTTTTTGTTTGTTTTTTAGGCTAATTTTGAGTTTGGCTAATATTTTAGCTTTATGCTAAACATTTTGGCTAAATTACACATTTCACCAGTTTTTTTTAGTTGTGCTTTTTGCTCATATTTTAGGTTGTAATCAGCGTCAGTGTTTTCAGCAATTAGCTTGGGTGTTTTTGTTATCAATTTAAGCATCTCCAGCAGCAACAGTAATCTTACAGCATTATAGCAGGTAATGCTATTAGTTTTAGTTATTAGTTTTAGTGTACCTCATTGATATTGTCATATAACGGTTTTAAAATAAATGTATCAAACAGTTGGCTTCGATTTAAAGTATCTATCAATAAATCCATAAAGCGTTTCTTTTCTAAATATGTTTTTCTGTAAACAAATCTGTTTTCTGTTAGTTTTTAATGTATGAATAAGTCATTTAATTAACAAAGTCTGACTTCTTTTTAATTAAAATGATCCTTCTGTGAAAAGTTATTTTCTAATCCAAACAAAACTGCTGTTTAGAATGAAGAGCTGAATGTTTTATTGAATTATAAACAGAATTGTAATTTGTAGACGTGAATGTGGTTGAACTCGGTTAACCCTTTAACACCTCAAGTGTCGCCGGTGAGGCTTAAACACAAAATCTTTAACCCACTGTAACTTTTCAACCGTTAACAAGATCAATGTAATTCCAGAAGATTCTGGACAATGAAAAAATGACAGTAAATCAAAGATCATAAACATTGGAGCTCGGCTGAGCATCAGCAGACATGGCGGAGTGCGCTGTTCCTCCTTCACAATAGACCTAATCACGTTTTTCTTTTTACAAATTACATAAGGGAGGTGTGTCATCAACAACGAGCTTTCTGCGTCCATGCCGACCTTCGTGCTTCTCCTCCCGCTCACCAAATGGCAGCAGTAGAAGGCAAAGCATGGTCTGCATTCACACCCGGCTGAGTCATTTCACACTGGAATAAATCCAGCGAATCACGTTAATAAAAAGCCAAGATTGACAATGGAAACAGGAGGGAAGTCAGAGGAAAAAGGCAGCAGCAGCGGGAGCATATGGTGCTGCAAACCACAACTTGTCTCTTCATAAAGGCAGCAGCTGCTAAAGCTTCCATCCTTGGATTAATATTGCATGACAGCACTGTATTTTCTTTAGTATTGACCGGACTGAGCTAAACAAAGGCATATTGATACAGTGGCAAACTGTGGCTGACACCACACTCACACTATAAGGTTTCAGGCACAATGAACAATCAGCTGCAGTATTTGCATATCATCCCGCAGTATAACGGCTGGTCTCTGAAGACGGATGACTTCAGGGTGCTGAGTGACAGGGCTAACCTCTGTCATCACCCAGACCAAACATTCACCACAGTGTTTCTTCTCAGAAAAGACGATGTCCTTCTCTTGTTTGGAAGCCTCGACTTTAATGCCGCACAAACAACAGAAGACAATGAATGTTGACCTCATCTCCATGTTTGTTCAAGGTACTGTCAATAATGTAATCCCTGTGATTTAGTTAGGAATCACATCTGCCACATTCAGGTGAAAGCCACCTCACTGCTACATATTCATAGGCAACAATATTGACTAAATGTCTTATCTAGCTAAATATAAAATGGGGGGTGCGGCTTTTGACGATGCGATTAGATCGGAAAAATGCACGCAGGAAATTTGCGGATTACAACTGAGAGCTGGAGGAGACACTCAATCTCCCGGTCCGGTCCGGCGCTGACACCAGGAACTCATCGTGGAGCATTTTTGGCACATCAGACGTGAGCACATTGCAGCTTCCTGAGTGAGGCATTAGGAAAGGCTTTCCGTAAGAGCCGATGCCGGGCAATCGAGACAGGAGCTGAGCTAACCCACAGCTACGCTCAACAGATCCAGCAGATGAGATGTGAACAGAGCCTTTTGTTCTCACAACAGAACAAAATCAAATCTCATTGTCAGGTGTTTAGATAGATAAGGTCACACCCCCTGGATTAATGTCTGTTTTCCATCAATGTGATGCTTTAGAAACAGGTTTAGCAAACATGCAGTGGATGAACTAATTTAAATGCTAAAACCTCTCCCACTTAGATGATTGGGAGTTCAGGGGCTAAACACGCAGATAAACAGATAAGACACGCTGTAAGACTCAACGGGGGAAGCAAACAATTGACCCCCCGCCTTAACTTGCCGAGAAAGAACTGGAAATGCTGATATGAGACGCCGCACAGGCAGGACTGGGTTTCCTTCAGATGCTCCTCTGGACTCTGGATGGACCAAACTCTGGTCCTCTTGAGAACAAGGCTCTGTGTTCTTCTGCAGATGAACTCTGGTGTGGTTCACCTCAGTGTGAATGCAGGCAGGTTTTCCACAAATCCAAGAAAGGAAATGCTGTAGGCTCCTTAGATTTAGAGAAGATGCAAAAAAGTAGTTGTAGTAAAAAGTCTTGTCAGTTATTGATACAGAGGACTAGCAGGACCAGTCCTGTCCTGGTCAGAGCCTGTTTTGGACAGGACCATCCATGATGTATCCAGGTCTTTGGCTCTCTCCCACATNCCAGGAGTCTGTAACCTGCAGCTCCAGATCCACATGTGTCTCTTTTATCTCCATGGTGGCTCCTTAACCAAACATTAAGTAAGTCATGGAGACTGTTGATCCAGACATGTCGACCATCAGAGTCAGCAGCTCCTGATAATGTCTGACTAACCAAAACTATCTAAAGAAAACAAATAAACAAAGCCTGTAAACTAAGACTACCAAGATCCAACCATAAACTAAAATAACAAAACCCAGCAGTGTAAGACTGCTGAGGACAAAGAGGAAAAAGAACAAAAAACATAAATAAAAGAAAAATAAAATTACAATTTTTAAAGTAAGGATTACTTAATTAGCATTTATTTAATTTAGATTAGTTACATTTTTAAATTGATGCCTGAGGTTCACATAGAGGATAAACTATGTGGGTTTTTACAGCACAGGTGAACAGAGCTTTGGGTTCATAGCCAGCATGCAGAGGCAGCAGCACCTCACAGAAATCCTCCCTGCTGTCAGTCGGGATTCAGGCCAGACCCCGTCGACAAATGTCTCTGCCACTGTATGTGAAATGACACCCCCCACACACCCGCAGACACCCACCCACCCAAAAGATGCATGCGGCGCCTCACCTGTCTGAGGGCTCTTCTGTCCGCCGCGGGGCTTGTCCACATCATCCCGCTTGTGGCTGTCCACCGAGCGCAGCGACTGACTGCGGGACAGATGGAGACCTTTGCCTGAGGAGGAGGAGGAGGGGATGAGGGGGGTGTCCGTGAACATTTTGTATTTGAAGCAGAACGCACTCAAACAGAGCAGCAGGGATCAAAGCGGTGCCGTGTGTTGTGTGCAGCTGCGCCTCTCTCTTTGTGCTTCACCGTTTAAGGTCAGACCTGCACCACAGCTGGAGGCGGTGTTCCTCCCAGAGCACCTCCACATGCTGCAGACGCTTCTGACTGTTAGTGCATGGTCATCAGGGAGCCTGGGCAGGCCGCTGTACCACAGCACCGGGCGGTGAGGGTGGAGGGCTCGCTGGCGAGCAGCTCACCTGTGCAGGAGTGGGAGTTGCAGGGCCGGCCCTCCTCCACGACGCCCTCACACAGAAACCACTCGTCTGGAGGAGACTGGCAGGTCCGAGTCCTGGTTTGGATCCCGCCTCCGCACTCGCTGCTGCACTGCGCCCACGAGCTCCACGCGCTCCAGCCACCTGCACACAGGAGCAGACGTTGCGGTGGCTTGCATCACTTCATTTCAGCACAGACCTCGATCGGCCAAACTGAGGCTTTGCAAGCGCTTGTACATGGAGAATGACATCATTCAGAGGAGAATCGCATCTTTGCTGTGAGGAAATGACGGCGAGGAATCGTTCAGCGCGCCAGCATGAGCAGCCAATTAAAGCAGCAGCTTGTTTCTCTAACAAAGCATCCCACTCATGTCTGAGCCCCTTCCATGTGAAGTGTTTTATTCTTTGAGGCCTGAGCTTTAGTCATGGAGGCTCATGA
>NW_023417654.1:27940-28143 GCF_002922805.2 Oryzias melastigma | reverse complement strand
GCTGTTTTGCAAAGTGCTTTGCAACAATCCATAGGCTTTGCAAAGCTTTGCAAAGCTTTGCAAAGGTTTGCAAGGCTATGCAAGGCTTTGCAAGGCCCTGCAGGGCTTTGCAAAGCTTTGCAAAGCTTTGCAAGTCTTTGCAGGGCTTTGCAATGCTTTGGAAGGCTTTGCAGGACTTTGCAATGCATTGCAATGCTTTGCTG
>NW_023417654.1:24071-27871 GCF_002922805.2 Oryzias melastigma | reverse complement strand
AAGGCTTTGCAAGGCCCTGCAGGGCTTTGCAAAGCTTTGCAATGATTTGCAATCCTCTCCTATGTTTTGCAAAGGGCTTTGCAAAAATACTTAGGCTTTGCATGGCTATGCAAAGGTTTGCAAGGCTTTGCATGGGTTTGCAAGGCTTTGCAAGGCTTTTCAAGGCTTTGCAGGGCTTTGCAAGCCTTTGCAAAGCTTTGCAAGTCTTTGCAGGGCTTTGCAATGCTTTGGAAGGCTTTGCAGGACTTTGCAATGCATTGCAATGCTTTGCAATGCTTTGCAATGCTTTGCAATGCTTTGCTGTTTTGCAAAGTGCTTTGCAACAATCCTAAGGCTTTGCAAAGCTTTGCAATGGTTTGCAAGGCCATGCAAGGCTTTGCAAGGATTTGCAAGGCTTTGCAAGGCTCTGCAGGGCTTTGCAAAGCTTTGCAATGATTTGTAATCCTCTCCTATGTTTTGCAAAGGGCTTTGCAGAAATGCTTAGGCTTTGCATGGCTTTGCAAAGGTTTGCATGGCTTTGCAAAGGTTTGAAAGGCTTTGCATGGGTTTGCAAGGCTTTGCAAGGCTTTGCAGGGCTTTGCAATGCTTTGGAAGGCTTTGCAGGACTTTGCAATGCTTTGCAATGCATTGCAAAGATTTGCAATGCTTTGCAATGCTTTGCTGTTTTGCAAAGTGCTTTGCAACAATCCTTAGGCTTTGCAAAGCTTTGCAAAGCTTTGCAAGGCTATGCAAGGTTTTCCAAGCCTTTGCAAGGCTTTGCAAGGCTCTGCAGGGCTTTGCAAAGCTTTGCAATGATTTGCAATCCTCTCCTATGTTTAGGGCTTTGCAAAAATGCTTAGGCTTTGCTTGGCTTTGCAAAGGTTTGCAAGGCTTTGCATGGGTTTGCATGGCTTTGCAAGGCTTTGCAGGCCATTGCAAAGGTTTGCAAGGCTATATTTGCTTTGCAAGGCTCTACAGGGCTTTGCAAAGCTTTGCAATGATTTGCAATCCTCTCCTATGTTTTGCAAAGTGCTTTGCAAAAATGCTTAGGCTTTGCATGGCTATGCAAAGGTTTGCAAGGCTTTGCATGGGTTTGCAAGGCTTTCCAAGGCTTTGCAGGGTTTGCAAGCCTTTGCAAAGCTTTGCAAGTCTTTGCAGGGCTTTGCAATGCTTTAGAAGGCTTTGCAGGACTTTGCAATGCTTTGCAATGCATTGCAATGATTTGCAATGCTTTGCAATGCTTTGCAATGCTTTGCAATGCTTTGCAATGCTTTGCTGTTTTGCAAAGTGCTTTGTAACAATCCTTAGGCTTTGCAATGGTTTGCAAGGCTATGCAAGGCTTTGCAAGCCTTTGCAAGGCTCTGCAGGGCTTTGCAAAGCTTTGCAATGATTTGCAATCCTCTCCTATGTTCAGGGCTTTGCAAAAATGCTTAGGCTTTGCTTGGCTTTGCAAAGGTTTGCAAGGCTTTGCATGGGTTTGCATGGCTTTGCAAGGCTTTGCAGGCCTTTGCAGGCCTTTGCAAAGGTTTGCAAGGCTATGCAAGGCTTTGCAAGGCTCTACAGGGCTTTGCAAAGCTTTGCAATGATTTGCAATCCTCTCCTATGTTTTGCAAAGTGCTTTGCAAAAATGATTAGGCTTTGCATGGCTTTGCAAAGGTTTGCAAGACTTTGCATGGGTTTGCAAGGCTTTGCAGGCTTTGCAAGGCTTCGCAAGGCTCTGCAGGTCTTTGCAAAGCTTTGCAATGATTTGCAATCCTCTCCTATGTTTTACAAAGTGCTTTGCAAAAATGCTTAGGCTTTGCATGGCTATGCAAAGGTTTGCAAGGCTTTGCATGGGTTTGCAAGGCTTTCCAAGGCTTTGCAGGGCTTTGCAAGCCTTTGCAGGGCTTTGCAATAATTTGAAAGGCTTTGACGGATTCTGCAATGCCTTGCAATGCATTGCAATGATTTGCAATGCTTTGCAATGCTTTGCAATGCTTTGCAATGCTTTGCAATGCTTTGCTGTTTTGCAAAGTGCTTTGCAACAATCTTTAGGCTTTGCAAAGCTTTGCAAAGCTTTGCAAGGCTATGCAAGGCTTTGCAAGGCTTTGCAAGGCTCTGCAGGGCTTTGCAAAGCTTTGCAATGATTTGCAATCCTCTCCTATGTTGTGCAAAGGGCTTTGCAAAAATGCTTAGGCTTTGCATTTCTTTGCAAAGGTTTGCATGGCTTTGCAAAGGTTTGCATGGCTTTGCAAGGGTTTGCAAGGCTTTGCAAGGCTTTGCAGGGCTTTGCAATGCTTTGGAAGGCTTTGCAGGACTTTGCAATGCTTTGCAATGCATTGCAAAGATTTGCAATGCTTTGCAATGCTTTGCTGTTTTGCAAAGTGCTTTGCAACAATCTTTAGGCTTTGCAAAGCTTTGCAAAGCTTTGCAAGGCTATGCAAGGTTTTGCAAGCCTTTGCAAGGCTCTGCAGGGCTTTGCAAAGCTTTGCAATGATTTGCAATCCTCTCCTATGTTTAGCAAAGGGCTTTGCAAAAATGCTTAGGCTTTGCTTGGCTTTGCAAAGGTTTGCAAGGCTTTGCATGGGTTTGCATGGCTTTGCAAGGCTTTGCAGGCCTTTGCAGGCCTTTGCAAAGGTTTGCAAAGGTTTGCAAGGCTATGCAAGGCTTTGCAAGGCTCTCTAGGGCTTTGCAAAGCTTCGCAATGATTTGCAGTCCTCTCCTATGTTTTGCAAAGTGCTTTGCAAAAATGCTTAAGCTTTGCATGGCTTTGCAAAGGTTTGCAAGGCTTTGCATGGGTTTGCAAGGCTTTGCAGGCTTTGCAAGCCTTTGCAAGGCTTTGCAAGGCTCTGCAGGGCTTTGCAAAGCTTTGCAATGATTTGCAATCCTCTCCTATGTTTTACAAAGTGCTCTGCAAAAATGCTTAGGCTTTGCATGGCTATGCAAAGGTTTGCAAGGCTTTGCATGGGTTTGCAAGGCTTTGCAAGGCTTTGCAATGATTTGCAATCCTCTCCTATGTTGTGCAAATGGCTTTGCAAAAATGCTTAGGCTTTGCATGGCTTTGCAAAGGTTTGCATGGCTTTGCAAAGGTTTGCAAGGCTTTGCATGGGTTTGCAAGGCTTTGCAAGGCTTTGCAAGGCTTTGCAGGGCTTTGCAATGCTTTGGAAGGCTTTGGAGGACTTTGCAATGCTTTGCAATGCATTGCAAAGATTTTCAACGCTTTGCAATGCTTTGCTGTTTTGCAAAGTACTTTGCAACAATCCTTAGGCTTTGCAAAGCTTTGCAAAGCTTTGCAAGGCTATGCAAGGTTTTGCAAGCCTTTGCAAGGCTTTACAAGGCTCTGCAGGGCTTTGCAAAGCTTTGCAATGATTTGCAATTCTCTCCTATGTTTAGCAAAGGGCTTTGCAAAAATGCTTAGGCTTTGCTTGGCTTTGCAAAGGTTTACAAGGCTTTGCATGGGTTTGCATGGCTTTGCAAGGCTTTGCAGGCCTTTGCAAAGGTTTGCAAAGGTTTGCAAGGCTATGCAAGGCTTTGCAAGTCTTTGCAAGGCTCTGCAGGGCTTTGCAAAGCTTTGCAATGATTTGCAATCTTCTCCTATGTTTTGCAATGTGCTTTGCAAAAATGCTTAGGCTTTGCATGGCTTTGCAAAGGTTTGCAAGGCTTTGCATGGGTTTGCAAGGCTTTGCAAGGCTTTGCAAGCCTTTGCAAGGCTTTGAAAGGCTCCGCAGGGCTTTTCAAAGCTTTGCAATGATTTGCAATCCTCTCCTATGTTTTACAAAGTGCTTTGCAAAAATGCGTAGGCTTTGCATGGCTATGCAAAGGTTTGCAAGGCTTTGCATGGG